>NW_024802940.1:1829949-1868518 GCF_019175285.1 Sceloporus undulatus | reverse complement strand
TATTTTAAAAAGATTTGGAGTCTTAAAAAATTAAGAGAAATGAAGAATTGAAAAAAGAAGAGGTTTGATTAAATGGCATATTACCAACTAAGAGGAATAATAAAGGAAGATTTGAAGATCTGGTAATATGAGGGAGATAAATCGATGTTTGAAAAATTGCTTTTTACAGAGAATAACCAATTAATAAGTAAAACCTATAAATTATTACTTAGGTTCAACACAGAAGAATAAGTTAAGGAGTACATTATTAGTTGGGCAAAAAAATGTGGATCACGAAATTGAAATAGATCAATGGGAGGGAAAGAGTTCAAGATTTAAATGTCCAAACAATCTCAAAGAAAATCTACATAAGATGATATTGTGATGGCAATGTGGTACGATAGGTGAGGAAGACAAAGTGATTAAGAAACATGATAGTTTAATTAAATACATGCTAATAGCTACTAAAATGGTATTAGCAAGGCACTGGAGAACAAAAAATTTACCAGATTATATTGAAAGAGATAGAAATAATAATAATAATAGAAATGGAAAAACTAACCAACTTCATTAAACAGAATACTATAGAAAATTTTCTAGATATTTAGACATCTTTTATAGAATGTATGAAAAAAGATTGATATGTTAACTATGATTCTGAGAACTAGTAGATGAGGCAGGTACTTTTCAATTTATATACAGATAGGAATATTAATGAAGATAAAATTGCATAATAATGAGAATTTGTTTAAAGTGTGAATAAGAAAATATTATGAGGGGTATTAATGAATAATTTATGAAGATACATTCTGAGAAAAGCTGTAAGTCAATAGGGTGTTTTTTAAGGGGGAGGAAGGAACAAGGTGGTAAAATGTCTAGTTGGGATAAAGTAAGCAAGTTTTTAGAAGGGTTGGTGGTGGGCAGAAGTCTGCAAGTGTATATGGTTATGTGTTGTATGTATTGTATGTCTATTAGACATATGTATGTATATATTATGTCTTAAAATTTAATAAATATAATAAAATTTAAAAAGGATACAAGCTCTTGTTCATGCAAAATTATCCATAAAATTATCAGGTACTGTACCTCCATATCTAAAACTTTGTCCTCACATATTTACTCAATTGCATTCTTTCTTCTTCCCTGTTTGAGCATGTTTACATTTCCACTGATCTTCCATGTAGGATTTGAGAAGTATCTTCATTCAAATTAGATATGTGAAAGCCCAGAACACCACTCTAAAAAGTCTAAAACAAATTACTTAGAATGTAGGGTAAAAATTGAGAAAGGTTGTATATTCCCTACATTCTTACCCCCCATGAACAGTATTTTATGGAGAATGCTATACAGTCTGCCCTTGTCATTTGCGGGGATCCATTCTGGAACCCACCCCCCGTGTAACGCATATGCTTTAGTTCCATTGATTCGAATGGTGGCATGCTCCTGCGCACGACGGTGCCTCCAGGGCATGTGCCATTTTGTCTGTCGCTTACCATCTGTGTAAGCTTAAAGCAGCATACGGCGAGGGTGCGTACACCGAAGGCGGACTGTACTGATCATTCACACAGACACACAGTCAAGATTCAAAGGTAGTGGGGTTAGTGGTACAGTGGTCCGCATTTCAGAATACAAAACACAGACATGTAACTGCACTTGTTCCACATTCTTCCATTTTTCAGCTTCAGGTGGGAAAATCTAACAAATATTTTAAACACATATTTTGAAATGTTTTTAACATGGAAGTTGAGTTATTCATTTCCCATTTTTGCCAGCCTTGTGTTTTCTTAAACTCAAAATGAAGGTTCAGAATCAGAAGATGGAGATAACTGGAAACTGGGTTTGAAAAATAATGATTTCCTTGCTATCAGGAATGTATTTACTGAAATGGAACAAAATATAAGTCTATTAAGGGATTGTTAATTCTCTCTAACTAGTTCTATTGACATTTGTTGTGTATGAATGATGAAAGTTGCAACTATTCAATAGCTTAAGTAATTGAGCATTATTTTTTCCTCAGAAAACAGCTATCTATATGGATTTTGAAAAGATCTAGGTGAAGAGGCTGTGTAAAAGCTGAAGGATGATCATCACTAAGATGAAACTGAAGGGAAAAATTACTTACTTTAATTACCTACTTCACAAATGTAAACTAAATAAAATCTTGATTCCATGAAGTATTGGCTGTCACTTCATTCTGAAGTAAGATGTCAGTTTCCCATATAAGATATATATATGGGACGGAACAGATGGGAAGGAAAGAGGGTCTTGATCCTCCTTCTTTCCAAAGCAGGTCAAAACCCTGATGCTTGCACAACCTGTTCCCAAAGCAGGCCAACTACACAAGGACTGACCGCAATGGGTAATTTTTTTGTTGCCTCCCCACCATACATGCACACTGTTGCACAAACACACCACCTACTACCTCCTAGTACATCCCACATCCATCCAGATGCTATTCCATTGCATGGCTGCCCCTCTAATCAACCACAGTTGCATGTCAACGCTGCACCCATACAGGGCATCAGTGTGCAAGTGATTCACTGACAAAGCACAATCATGAAGGCTCCCCATACATGTCCCCTTCACCTCCCTTCATCTCATGCCACCCTGTTGAACTGTCCAGTTTGTGCATATTGTACTTTCATCAATTGGAAATGTCTCACTTTCATTTCTTTCCTTTCCTTTGCTGCAGCCTCACACTCGCATCAGGGTGTTTATAAGCAGTAGTGAAAGTGCACATTTTCCAGGCTAAGTCGGAATATGCTGGTTTCTTTTTGCTCTGGTTTTTAGCCCTGGATCATGGCTTCCATCTGGTTTCCAGCTGCTTTCAAGGCATGCATCATCTAAATGCCCCGCCTTTAAAGCGGCTGGAAACCACTTTAGTCCATCTGTTTCACCCCATCTCTCTAACTATATTCATTTTCCCCCTCTATTTTTTCAACATTTGAAGAATGTCTACCTCTAATTGCTATCCACATAAGCAACTCTGTTGAATTAAAGCAGACTTCCTTGGTGAATGTGCTAAAGAAAAACCACAGGAGCAATCGAAGATGTAAGTGGAAGCAACAGTAAATTGGAGCTCTGCAACTGAAATGCATATTCTGGTGGCACATATGTAGTGGTGCATTTGATTTGCCACACTAGTCTACAAGGAAGTCTACTAAACACAGGTAATCAGCACATGAGTATCATTATGAAAAGTATGGGAATACAGATGTGTCAACCATGAAGGTCAGCCACATTCTAGATACTGTACTGGTAAAAATCATGTCTATGACGGTAAGTGCACAAGTTTCTTGAAACTGAACAGAAAGATTCCTTAATGACCAGAATCCTACAAGGGAAGCAATGGAGGTCCAGATCTTGTATCTAATAGCTTGTGACATCTTCATCATTAAGCTCGTTGAAATTTCACTATGAAAATCTGGTTAGTTGAATTTGAGGAATCAGCAGCACATTAGGGACTGTTACTGTACAACAGTTTTCCTAGATATTCTGCTTTTTGAGTGCACTTCTACTGTCATTGGGAATTACTGACAGAAATCTCCCTCCTGCAGAGTCAACTGGAACTGTCCAAATTTCAGCCAAAGACATCCTACAAACTGTGGGAATCAGGAGGTGGCTCTCACTGTTTTAGTTCACTAGTATCTCTCTCTCTCTGGCTTCCCTTCGCGAACGAAGATTTAGGAAGGACTCATCCCGCGCTTTGTACAAGCGCGTTGGTGACTAAAAAGGCCAATCTGGGACAAACAGGCCCGGTTGCAGAAAGCACAGCGGAAAGTCTCCTTGGGTGATGTGAATAGAGTTGGAGTGAGAACACAAACTTGTTTCCCACCATTAGTTATTAGAAAGGGCTCCGAGAGAGCATCGCCATATCTGACTTGGCCTTGCTAGCCTTCATGTAGCAGGATGATCATTTTGAGGAATTGGGGGGGCATCCTAGTCGTTCCAGGATCTGCCACAGACCTTTTCTACTCACAGTGTCGAAGGCTCTGGTGAGGTCGACAAATGTTACACAGAGTCCTTTGTTCTGCTCTCTACATTTCTCTTGCAGTTGTCTAAGGGCAAATACCATGTCTGTAGTGCTCCTATTAGCTCTAAAGCCGCACTGGCTTTCCGGAAGACGTTCTTCTGCAATAGCAGGAACTAATCTGTTCAGCAGTATCCTTGCAAGGATTTTTCCAGCAATGGAGAGCAGTGTTATACCTCGATAGTTTGAGCAATCCGATTTTGCTCCTTTTTTCTTGTACAGGGTGATGATGACTGCATCTTGGAGATCTGATGGCAATTCACCTTTTCCCCAGCAACTCACAAGGAGCTCATGGAGTTTACCATGGAGTACATGACCTCTGTATTTCCAAGCTTCAGGTGGAATTTAATCAGTCCCGGCTGCCTTACCTTTTTCCATCTGCTGTATGGCCTTGAGGGTTTCTTCCAAAGTGGGAGCTATGTCCAATTCATTTTTCACTGGTTGTTGTGTCTTATGTTGAATAGCTGAGTCTTGGACTACTCGATTGGCACTAAAGAGGCTTTGGAAATGTTCAGCCCATCGGTTCAGAATGGAAGCTTTATCAGTGATTAGTGTTTGACCATCTGTACTGTATAGGGAGCTTTGGATCTGATATGTAGGTCCAAACACTGCTTTAAGAGCTTCATAAAATCCTCTGGAATCACCCTGATCTGCACAACGTTGTGTCTTTTCTGCTAAGTTGATCCACCATTTGTTCTGAATGTCTCAGAGTTTTTGTTGGAGTTGACTACATGCAAGACGAAAGGCTGCTTTTTTTACATGGCAGGACGGCTGGGTGAGGTGTGCCTGGTGAGCAGTTCTCTTCTTTGCCAACAGCTCCTGGATCTCTTGGTTGTTTTCATCAAACCAGTCTTGGTTTTTCTTGAGGGAGAACCCTAAGGAGTCTTCCGCAGATTGCAGGATGCTGTTTTTGATATGTTGCCAAAGCACTGTAGGAGAAGAGTCTACAGGATGGTCTTCAAGTTTTGATTGCAATTTTGCCTGGAAGTTGTCTCTCATGGCAGCTTGTTGAAGATTGTTGACTTGGAGTCTCCTCTTTAGGGTGCCATCCCTCTTAGGTTTGAATTGAAAATGAAGATTTAGTTTGCATCTGACAAGGCGATGATCTGTTTGACATTCTGCACTGGGCATCACTTGGGTATGACGGACATCGTGAATATTTCTCTGGCGCACTAGGATATAGTCAATGAGGTGCCAGTGTTTGGATCGGAGATGCATCCAGGTTGTCTTCAGGCTATCTTTCTGCTGAAAGATGGTGTTTGTAATAGTCAGCTGCTGTTCTGCACAAAACTCTAGCAGGAGGCGTCCATTATCATTACAGTTTCCAACACCATGCTTGCCTAAAACACCTTTCCAGGCTTCGAAGTTCTTTCCTACTCTGGCATTGAAGTCACCAAGGATAATGATTTTGTCTTCTGCAGGGACTTTCTGTGTAAGGTGGCGTAGGTCTGAGTAGAATTTGTCTTTCTCCGCAGGGTCGGCTTGCATAGTTGGGGCATATATACTGAAGAGAACAACATGTGGGAGGCGTAAGGAGATAATGTGATCAGAGTGTCCTGTTGGCAAGGTTTTGAGTTTGGAGGCAATGGAGTTTTTGATCATAAAGCCTACACCTGAAAGATGTTTTTCAGTTTTGGGTTTGCCAGACCAGTAGAGTGTGTAGCCGGCACCGTGTTCTTTAAGTCTGCCTTCCTCGTGGAGACGAACTTCATTAAGAGCAGTGATGTTGATGTTAAGTTGTGACAGTTCATGGGCTATTAGAACAGAACGGAACTCAGGACATCCACTATCTGCAGAATCTTGCATGGTTCTGATGTTCCAGCATGCAAGCGTTAGTCTATTTGCACCTTTGGAGGCTGGTGTGTGCCTTTGTCTCTTTGTCTTTGACCGCATCAGAAGATGCCCGTTGGCCGTGGCTAGCCAACCGGGTTGTTGGGGATGAGCTTTCTTTAGGCCACCTTTTCTAGGCCCCTCTCCATATGGAGCAAGCAGTGCTCTCCTTAAAAAAAGGCTGCTTGGTCATTCAGGATGCTGCCGAACAAGACTGTCATCCCTGGTCAGTCTCAAGCGACCAAAGTCCTGAACCGCCTGCATGCAGGATTGGGTCTGCGGCTTCCAGTGCATCTTTACACCTGCCATTTCGTCCCTCACCTATCGCTACAAGGCTTTTCCAGAGATTGAATGTATTCTTCAAGCCTGTGCAATGGATTTTTCTGGAGCGCAGCGTGCACAGAACTGGCCTCACCCTTTAAACCAGAGGTTCGTCTGCTGAGTCACTAGTATCTAAAGATGACTAAACTGAATGATGTTTTTCAGATAACCAATAAGGCTGCTACCAGCAGTAATGAAGAAACACTGCTGTTGGAACCATGCCGAAAGGCGAGACCTTCTAAGAGAGAAAGATGTCTGACTATCCTGCTGCAGTTTCTCTCCATTTGTGAAGAACGCAGCCAGGTAAGAAGGCTCTGGCTCTATCTGACCTCTTATCTTTGAACACCAAACTCTTCACTACAGCAAGGAAATAACCTGCTTTCTACTGTTCGAGATTTTCCTAGATCACACTAGTGATTTGTCAAGATGCACCTGCAAAAAACCAGGTGTTCGTGGGAAGGAAAGAAAGGTGAGGGTGCACAAACTGAGGGAAGGCACTTTAATATTTATTCTCCTTCTGTGCTGTTGTTTGTCTTCAATTTGGTTCTGGCTTATGCTAGCTCTAATGTGAACCTATGAGAGGGTTTTCTTGGGAAGATTTATTCATAAAGGTTTTTGCCTTTGCCTTCCTGTGAGGCAACAAACTATGATTGTGAGTTTCTATGACTAAGCAGGAATTCAAACCCTTTTCTCTAGAGTCGGAGTCCAACACTCAGACCACTACACAGGAGCGTCCCTGACTATGGTGCCACCTAGTGCGGGGGGCAGGGTTACTGGGCAGCAGGAGTGGTGCTTTAGAACTGGAAGGGGCAGGGCTTCCACAAGGAGGTGGGAGTAGGCTCAGCCAGGCCGAGTGTGGGTGCACCCCCCACCCCTCCCTGCTGAGGCTCTGTTTTTCCTCGGGAGGATCAGGTTACAGCAAGGAGGGCCGGGGAGCCATATGTGCACTCATCCTGGCTCCATGCCATGGCCCAGTTCTCCTGAGGAAAACCGAAGCACAGCAAGAAAGGGCGAGGGCCCCAACCAGGTATCAACCGGCGCACTCCACGCATCTCCCCCCAGTGACACCACTCCCACTACATCATGCTGGCTTCCATACTTTTGTCTAAAGATCTTCCTAGTTTATTTTACCATTTTAAAAGCACAGTCAGGCCTCGATATCTGTGGGGGATCTGTTACGAATCCCCCTACGAATACCAAAATCCATGGATGTTTAAGTCTGTTGTCCACAACAGTGGTGCTGGCATGAGGCTGAGCCACCACTGAGGAAAAAAGGCTGGTTGGGTGGGCTGGGTGAAGGGTGGGTCAATGTAGGACTCCCATTGGGCTGATGGGAGGGCAGTGGCAAGCATGGGGAGGGGGAGCCCTGACCTCTATACTCTCCTCTGGGCAATGGTGTGCCCTGGAAGCCACTTGCCTGTTCTTCCTTGCTCTTTGGCAGTGGCAGCGGCAGCAACCTCCCTCCCAGCAGAGGGCTCCTTAAAAGGTAAGAAGGAAGGAAGGCAGCCCTGCCCACCGCACCTGTTGTCAGCTCCTTTGGTGACTCCCCTCCTCTGCCTCCTGCTGGTCAGCTGAAGGAGGTGGCAGCTTTGGCCAGAAAGCAGGGAGGCTAGCCTTGGCAGAACAGATCAGCAGGAGGCAGAGGAGGGGGTCACCAAGGGAGGGTGGTGGGAAGGGCTGCCGCCCTTCCTTCTTCCTTCCTCTCTTCCAAGGAGTCCTCTGCTGGGAGAGGAACCCAGGAGGTCGCCACTGCTGAGTGAGGAAGCGCAGGTAAATGGCTTCCAGGGTGCACCATCGCCTGGAGGGGAGCACATAGGCCAGGGCTCCCAATCCTTGTGTTTGCCACTGCTTTCCCGTCAGCCCGATGGGAGTCCTACATTGACCCTCTCTCTCTCCACCCATCCCTTTGTCCCCAATGGCAACACAATGTGGGCTTGTCCTCTGCAGATACTCAAATCTGAGGATGGCAAGTCCATCGATCCCCACAGCAGATTGTATATCTCTAGACATCTGTTTCTCAAATTCCTTCTTGTATTGCTTTAGTTTATTTTAGCTTTTCCAGAAATTATTTTATTTGGTAAAGATTTCTGTTTTTGAAAAAGAAATCTTACAACCATGTACACTTTCCTTGACTGTGAAATGTAGACATTTTGGCTTTTTCTTTAGCTTGATATCACCACCATTCTGATCTATGGTATACTAAATTTCTAGTGCAGTGGTTTAATTTTTTTTAAAGTTCCCTAAAGAGATGTGACCCTCCTGACTCCCCCTTTCAACTTTCTTTTCAACTAATCTCATAATTAGAAAAGTTTCATCTTTTGAAGTTAAACGCAAACATTGAACTTTCTGAGAAACTTTCTACTTGCACAAAAGCTGACATTTGGCATTGTGGCATCTTGCCAAGAGGTTCAGTTGCATTTATATCTTTGAACAGTTCCTGTATGCTGACTAGTATAATATTAACACTTACCTCCCTTCTTGTCAGCTCCATGGAGAATGAGGGGTTGTACTTATCATGAAGGGTCATTCTGGGATGGCAGGATGATCAATCCATTCTCCTTGGGTTTATCCGCATGCACCATCCGTGAGGCAGGAGTCAGAATTCTAAACAGTAAAATTTGTTTCGTTAAGACTCCTAACGCCCTTCTCCCTCAGTTTATTCACCAAGTTGAACCAATCTAGCTGAAATCTCAATTCATTTACAATTTTTTTAATAAACCAGGGAGGATGTGGATTGCTCCTCCTGCCATTCCAGAATGACCCTTCATGGTAAGTACAACCCCTCGTTCTCAGGATGACAGGAAGATCAATCCACTCTCCTTGGGATATGCCCAAGCCCTCTACTTCTGGGCAGGTACTTCCTAACTATCTCCTACCACTGCTTGCTGCACTTCATGGCCAAAAGCTGATTGTGCTGATTTAAACCTGTCTATTTTGTAATGCTTTATAAACGTGCTTGGCTCAGGCCAATGCACTCCATCACATATCTCCTTCAAAGATGATGATATAAAATAAGCTGTTGAAGTCACCACTGACCTAGTCGAATGGGGATAAACATTCTGAGGTCTCTGTTTCTCTTCCAGATCATAACACAATAAAATGCATGCTTTAATTCATCTTCCTAAAGTCACTTTAGATGCTTTATGACCAATGGTTCTAAGATTATAAGATACGAATAAAGTTTCCATCTGTCTTATATCCTTTGTTCTTCTCTTATAAATCTTCACTGTCCTTTTCAAGTCTAATTTATGCCATCATTTTTCTTTAAATGCTTTGGGTTTGGACAAAAAGTTGGCAAATAAATATTTTCTTCATGTCCTGATCTGCGAATGTACTTTGGCAAAAATGAAGGGTCTATCGATAGAACCAGTCTGTCCTCCTCAAATTTACATAAATGAGGTTTAATGAATAAAGCTGCCAACTCAGATACCCATTTAGCTGACATAACTGCTACCAAAAAAACAAACCTTGAAAGATAAATACTTCAAAGAGGAAGTATGTAAAGGCTCAAAAGGTACCTTTGTCAACCTATTCAACACAGCATTCAAATCCCATGGAATCGTTGTCTTGTTGGAAAAGTTAACAATGTTGTTCCCCTTATAAATCTCTGGATATGTTCATTATTTGATCATGTTTCTCCTCCAAAGTGTAAGATTACTGACAAAGTTGAAACTTGTATTAGGACATGGACCTTTATTCACGTCTTCCTGTAGAAAATGTAAAACGTATTTCAAAATTCTGGTAATTAATTTTCATTTTCTTGCACTAAGCCATAAGTGCCTTCCAAGTTTGATTATAAATTTCCTGTGTAGTTGATCTCCTAGAAGCCATTGTAGTGTCTATAACTTGAAATGTGTAACCATATCTTTCTAACCTCATCCTCTCAATTCCAATGCAGTTAGATTTAACCATTCTGGGTTCGAGTGCCAAATCGGGCCCTGAGTTAACAAGTGCACTCTTTCTGGTAACTGAACTGGACGAGTGATTAGCAATTGCTGAATTAGAGGATACCATGGTCTTCTTGGTCAATTTGTAGCTATAAATATTACATGAGTTTTCTCCATTTGAATTTTGTTTAAGACTATTTGAATTATTTTTATCAGTGGAATCACATATAATGTTCCTTTCAGCCATTCATTGTTCAAAGCATCTATCTTTTCCGCTGAAAAATCCTTCTGTATTGAATAATAATGGCGAACTTTGTAATTCATGCAATTTGCAAACAATTCTACCACAAATGGGCCAAATTTCCTGTTCAGAGCATCGAATTCCTCAAAATTTAGTTCTCATTTGGCTGGATTTATTTGATTGCAGCTCAAATAATCTGCTATTATGTTTAAAGATCCCTTCAGATACATTGTCATAATTGATTTGAGATTGCTTTCGGCCCAGTTCATTATTTTCAACGCTTTTGACATCAGGTTCAAAGAATGTAGACCTCCTTGTTTGTTAATATATGAACGAACTGTTATATTGTCTATGACAATGAATACATTCTTGTTGCGGACTATTGGACTGAATTTAAACAATGCCAGTTTGACAGCCTTCATTTTCAAAAAAATTATGCTTTGACTTTTGTCTGAGTCCAGCCAAACTCCCTGAGCAGTGAGGTGACCACAATGAGCACCCCATTCTAACAGATTGATATCTGTCATTGCTTTTATTTGGTTCATTAACACAAAAGGAACATCCCTGTTCAAGTTGTCATTTCTTAACCACCATTTCAAGTTGTTTCTGACTGACTGAGGTATCACAATCATGTGATGTAACTTCATCCCTATATCTTCTTGATAAGGATGTAACAGAATTTGCAAAGACCTGGAGTCTTCAGATGTACTGCCGATATTAAAATGCCCATTGCTTTTGCTAACCACATGAGATCTGGTTTCTTTGATTTTACTAATACTGTCAATGTTTTCTTCAAACTCTTTTGCCTTCCCCATGCATTCCCTCTCAGTATCTATTTCCACCTCCAAGTGTGTTAGTTTTGTGATTGGAGTTAATTAACTTTTCTGGTAGTTGAGAAGAAATCCAAGATTCCAGAATCGGAATTGTTCGACATACAACCTCTTGCATCTTTGTTCTCGCTTTCAGTAGTAAATCGTCCAAATATGGAAAAATTTAAATTCCTTCTCTCCTCAAATAAGCTATTAGAGGTATGAGAACTTCTGGACTGCTGATGCCAGTCCGAAAGGTAATGTCTTGAACTGGTAATGCTGTTGTTTGTTTGCAAACCTCAGATACTTCTTGCTCTGTTCATCCATTGGAAAATGCAAGTACTCTTCTTTTAGATCAATCGACAGCATCAAGTCTCACTTTCTTAAGTTGTCTTTGATCGTCATTAACGTCTCCATCTTGAATTTGCAATATCTTACAAATTGGTTTAGATATTTCAAATTCAATACGGGGCAGTGACCTCCTCTGCTTTTTGGTACTGTGAAAAAATGGAGTAGACTCCTGAGAATTTTTGATTTATTGGAACTTCCTCTATTGCTTGAATTTGAAAATGTTGAATCTCTGTACAATTTGTTGTTTCAACATGTCTCTTGGTACAGGTGAAGGAAGGTATCTTGATTTGGGTATTCCGTCGAATATAATGTGATAACCTGACTTTACTGTCTTTAATATCCATTGATCTGATGTAATTTTTTGCCATATGTGACCAAATTTTAATAACCTTCCTCCTACTTCTGTACCTTTCATGTCAATATTGTCCTCCTCTTTTTGTGTTCACATTTTGACCTCTCTGATTTTGTTTAATTTGGGAATAATGTTTGCCATAAAATGGTCTATTCCAGTTTCTTTGTGGTCTATAATCAGCTTGTCTGAAACCAGCTCTACCTCCTCGAAAGGAATTATAGCCACTATAATAAATTCTGTATTGTCTTTTCAAAAACTCTTTTTTGTGTAGTTGGCATCATTTGCTTCTTATCCTTATTTTCTACCAGTTTTTTCTCAAGTGCTTTGTCTCCAAATAATAATTTCCCCGTGAATGAGACATCTGCAAGATTATTTCTAGATTTTTGGTCTGCTTCCCAGTGTTTAAGCCAGAAAAACCTCCTTGCAACTGTCACTGCATGTATGGATCTCACTATAAATGCTGCAGAATCATGACCCGTGTCCACTACATATTCAAGTACTGACCCTGTACGATTTAAAGCTTTATACAATAAATTTATATCTAATTCTTCTGTCTTTTGAATTCCTTGAATCCAAAGCATCCTGCCCTAGAGAACATAGAAGCAGCTATTGAAGCACGTAATGCCATGGATGAATTTTCATGAGCCTTTCTTAACAAAGAATCAGCCCTTTTTTTCATCTACATCTTTCACAGTTGTATCACCTTCCCTAGGTGCTATTACTCCTGATACTAAGGCTGCTATAGGTCCATCAACCAAGGGGACTTTGAGCATTTCCATTGTATCTTTCTTGCATGTTACTACATGAATTTGGATTTTCAAGTCTCATTGTTCATTTCTTTTTCTTTATTACAGGTGCAACTGATACTGTGCTCTGGATCAGCTGCTGTGACTCTGAACTGTCTCTGCCCAACTCTGGTATTTCAGAATGAGTCATTGGGCTTCTCTTGCCCTGATCCGTCTGTTGCTGCCTTGAGGATTTTCCGCCTACTGCTGGCATTAGAAAATGGCAGCCCAAGCTTCTCTTGCCCTGACTGAACAGCTGGTCTTTTGAAAATTCTCCACCCACTGATGGAGCTACAAAATGGCAGATCGGACTACTCACCGTTCTCCACAACTGTTATTCTCTGAACGAGGAGAAACCACTGCTGGTGCACTGTTTTCCCCCGCTTATCTCCTGGTAAGTATTAGTTTGCGCCTGCCTGGTCACTTCCCCTTTTTTGTTATTTTAAACTGTTTGACCTGTAGACCGGGACAATCATCTGGCATCTGTCTATCTCCCCTTTTTCTATTTTATTGTTATTGGAGTCTTCAAAATCAGGGTTTGACACAGGCAACTGCCTGGTTTCTTTACCCATGGTATCTTGTACATCATTTGAATCCTCAATAGCGTGGCGAGACCTAGGCACCTGCCCAATTTCTTTGCCCCTTGTTGCTTTAATTCTGTTCAATTCAGTCATCCCAGATTGAGATCCCATCAACTGTCCGGACTCTTTCTCATTTTCTTTATTAGAAATTTTGGTTTCTTTTTACATTGCACCCCTTCAGGCACGGCCTTCTTTCTCTTAATCATACTATCCTCAGTTACATTATCACTCAACTCAAATATCTTTCTTAGATCCTCCATTCCTATTTCCAAATTCTCTCTAACTATCTCTAGATTTAACTTCGTATTTTATAAGGAGAAGGGTTGCCTCCATCTGGATGGTATGGCAGGTAAACAAAAACTGAGGGAGAAGGGCATTAGGAGTCTTAATGGAACAAATTTAACTGTTTAGAAATCTGACTCCTGCTTCACGGATGGTGCGTGGGAATAAACCCAAGGAGAGTGGATTGATCATCCTGCTATCCCAAGAATGACTATGCTATAAAACAGTTAGCTGAACCCAGAGTAAGACTGCTGTACAATTTAGTAAATCAGTTGAAATCCCACATCAAAACTGTCCCACCAGTGTTTTTACCACCTCAAGATTACCAGTTTAGCTTGATCAGGAGAATGATGGTACTGTTATATAATCAATTTCATTAACTATTTAACTGATTTGAAAATCTAATAGTACATCACTACTTGATTCTGATACAATATTGGATGCAGCTTTCTGTGCATCTATTTAAAACGTTCTTTCACATCTTCCTATGACATGGGCATATCTAGATTTTCAGCGTGGTTCCTCATTGAGGAAAGCACTGTGAGACACCAATTTGAACATCATTTTCGGTATTATCTCTGCACAGTTGTCTACAAAATTCAGTATGCAAAAAACAGAGAAGTAAGACCAAAATTAACTGGACTCCTTAGTTTGAATTCACTTCCTCAATAGGGATGAGATGGTCTGACCAAGTTATTAGTTCAGTTGATTCCCCCATGGATTTAAGTGACTGATGTTATTTGAAGGATACAACTGTAGGTTGTCTCATTCTAGATTTAAAGCACTTACTCAGTAAGACCAGTGCTTGGTGCCACAGCACAAACTCTCCCCTTGGCTTGTGGAAAAAACCGTGTATGCACCATCATTTCTCATCTAGACTAATGATATCATCTCTTTGTTCATTTCTCACTTACTTAACTCCCAGGTACCCAAGGCCTCATGAAGGCTGTAAGCAAGCTGGTGACCTTTATACATTTTGGACTACAGTTCCTAAAAGCCCTAGACACCTTGCCCAGTAGTCAGGCATTACACAGACCTGTGATGAAAGGCTTTTCCCCCCAGTATTTTAGACATTTTTAATGTATTTTTAGGTGCTGAATTTAAAAAACATAGCAGACGTTGATGTTCCAATGTGATTTCTTTTAGTGAGTTTGAACAGATTTGTTTTGTTTGTTTCATATCAGTGAATTGAAGTGTTTTGAAAGTCTATTAGAAGACTTTAAGCCTTTTCTTACTCTTTACAGGATAATGATTTGCAGGATCATTTCATTAGCTACATATTCTAACACAGAAATTCCAAAGCAAGTTGTGAAAAACTGGAAAAAAATCTGAGGTCGTTTTTGGAGATAGCATACCAAATTACTATAAAACCAGATTACGTCGGACAACATTTTTTTAATGACCCTCAGTTTTGCAGGCCTACATTATCAGAGCCATTGCATAAAATATCTGAAGATCACAAGCTCACTTACTCCTGCCTTAATACAACTAAACCTAAGCATTTGTAAATGAGACTGTATATTGCCTTCACCATGTTTACTCTCTTTTCCCTTCACATCTGTTTAATGTTAGACTGTAAGTTCCTAAAGCAAAAACTTGTATTTTTGTATACTGAACACACTGATGACACTAGGAAGTAAAAATGCCTCTTGATTCCATCTTTACTGATCACATGACTAAGAGCCTCTGTTTCTCCTTGAATATAGCATAGAATGCAGGACCAGCTTTGAGGAAACGCAGGTTTGTTGTGGTTTCACTGATGTGAAAACCTTAAGAGGAACACAAACTAAAGGGGTATTACCACAGAGTTTGGTACTGCTTGGACTGCCATGGCTTCATCTTATGGAATCCTGGGATTTGTGGTTGGATGCGTACACAGAATGTTTTAGTAAAGGGCTCAAGTCCACTCCTCTGAACTCTGCTAGCAGAGCTTTCTAGCAAACCTCCAAGATCCTACAGAGCCATGACAGAGTGACAAGTTCCTTCATTCCTGCTTTCCTTCCATTTGAAGACATTCTTTACTTTGGCTGAAAATCCAGTGCACTGATTTTGAGACCATTTGACTGAATTGCCATTTGTTTTGCCTCGCCTCCTACATTAATCCAAACAATAAGGGCCTTTAAAACATTCATAAATAACCTACTGCTGCTGCTATTGGCACCTAGAAGCCAACCGTAGCAATGTTAAGCAACAACAAATTTCATAGTTCAAGAGGCACAGTTAAGAAAAGGTTGCTCAGGAAAAAAAATATCACTCATTTACCACAGAGATCCTTAAAAATGGCATGAAATCAGTCAAGTAACTATAGAAACCAATTTCTTCAGCTCTGTATCACACATCTCACACCTCAATTGTCTTTATTATTGTGTGCTGTCAGATCCTTAATCAGAAATGTGAACAGGCTTGATTTATTCAGCAGGGAAAAGAATCTGTAGGTCAAGTAAAAAAATTCTCACTCAGAGTCTTCAACCTTAGGTATTTTCATTTAATTCTGTTCCCAGTAGCTCTGGGGGCAACTCCAGTGAGATCCAATATTAAGGCTCAATTAAAATAAGCTCCAATTAGTGGAGCTTTTTTCTCTCCGGCTAGAAAAGTCAGGAAATGGATATTGGGAAATGTAAAAAGTCAGCTACTGAGAGGAGGCTGCAGCAGACATAAATGAACTTATTTGTTGATTTCTGCAGTTGCTATGCAGAGGCCTCTGGGAGTAAAAGCTTAACCAGTCTAAGCTATAAACTAAAACCCCTGCAGCTAAACATGAACTGTGTGAAACAAGGGCTCCATTCCAGAACAGAAAACTGCTGGGCCCAGAAAATTAAAAGCCAGAGGCATTTTCCATTTAAAACTAAATCCCAGTACCGCCTCCCAGCCAAAGAATTATAAGCAGTATCAGATTTACAAAACGAACAATTACCCTGGAAAAATGTAGCCTATTGTACGGTCCCAGATGCTAAATCTCAAAGTGTCTTTTTTTTCTAATCCCACATTATATTCCTACCAAGCACACTGCTGTAGTTTAGGCCTGTCTAGAAATAGTTCTTTGTAAACTATGAAAATAAAATGTTAAGAGCTCATAATTCATTGACCTCATTTGAAGTGCTGCCCTTGCCTGTAGCAGTTCCTGTCCTTCCCCAAGGCCTCTGCAAATGGTATGCAACAGCAAAATAAACCCTGACCTAATTGCCAGGAGAGGGCTGCCAACCTTCCCCCAGAATACAAAGGCAAGCATGGTAACTTGAAAGTCCTACCTCTTTTGCTTTCTGCTTTAATCGCAGCTGTTCCGGATCTTCTTTATTGGAACGACTCTATCAAAAAAAGAAAGGGGGGGGGGAGGAGATAATTCAATAGGAATTAACTAGCACCCAAACACAACGTATCTTTAAATATTTAATAAGCCACATTTTCCCCTCTTCTGATTGGAAATCTTAGCTGCAGGGGCTTGAAGCCTCAAGCGAGATTGGCACACACTCCCCCCACCCCACAACCATCCCTTCATCAGGGACTGCTGCCTCCGTTCTAGCCCAGAGGAAGCTTGAACTAAAAATGATGCTAACATTGTCAGTCAGGTCCAGCCTAGGCGTGATGATGTTCATGTCAGCAGCAGACATTGGAAAAAGAAGAGGAGGGAGTGAGAAAAGCAGCACAGATGGAAAAGAAGATCCAACACATTTTGGGAGTATAGAAGACCTCCTTAAGGAGCTTTGTTTTTAAATCTTCATATTTTAGATAATTTCAGGTAGGTATTAACATAGCATATTTAATTTTTTATTTCAAGTAGTTACCAATGAATGATTAGATATGGAAAGGAAAGACTTCCAGGTCTAGTGACAAACTGGTGTGAGATTAAAACTCCTAGCTAATTCTTAGCTATATGCTAAGATTTGCTAAGATCAACAGGCACATCGCCATTAAAGAGACAATGATGGCCTGGATTATTGTGTCATTTTAAAACAGCTTTGAAAAACCCTTTAGCCTTCAGCTCCCACAGACCCTTGGGCCAGCTCCCACAGACCCTCAGCATCAAATATGCTGGTTAGACCGTTTGAGAACCAATATTCCAAAAGTCCAGACAGCCTAAGTTTCTCCAGCAAGTCTTTTCAGAAATTAACTTAATTAATGTAATGATAAATATTGACTCCCCTGCCAATCATGGGCTGCAAATCATTATCTCTAAACTATTACTCTTTTCTGATAATTTATACTTCAGGAGTCAAAGTGAGATCTGTGCCAAACGAGTGTTAAACACTTTCAGCACTTAGAAAGAAAGTACATACATTCCTGTACTTCCCTCATTGGGCTCACTTCTACTGAATGACAATGTTAATGGAATGGCTTCCCTAATTGGAACGGGGTGGGGTACCCATTCCTGCTTCCTCATGCAAGTAACCACACACCCTAATGTTATGATCGTTTCCATTTCCTATGTTCATCATTCAGTGGAAATTGATGGAACTTCAGTCACCCATTTTCCGTGGGAAAGAAAGTATTACCATTTGGGATACTGGCAATTTTATTCTAGTATATTAACACAGGCTATAAGCATTGCAGATAAAGACAAAATCACAAAAAATATGTAGCCACATAATTATTAAACCCAACCAGAGTAGGTAAGTGTTGACTTACCAAGATGACTCAATGGCTCTACTGGGTTTAGGACACTGACAAGATAGGCAGTGGTTCTGGGTGCTGTGTACAGTCAACTTGGGTCTTCCCTGAATTTCTTCTTACTACTGGTATCTTCCAGCTGTTGACAAAAACCTGCAGAACCCCATAACTAAAGGAGAGATCCTTTGCATCCCCTTTTATGAAGCTGAACTCTCAAGGAAAGTAATTATTGTAAATGTGCAAGTAATACATAGAATGCTTGCTACATAAATTTTACCAATGGCCCAGGTCTCAAGATTATTTAGCAAACTATGAATCTTTTGAGATTGTCATGACCTTCTGAATTCTCTCACCTTGGCTGCACGGAACAACCTTTCTCTTTCTTCTTCATCCTTCCTCTGCTTCTCTACATGATCCAGCTGCTCAAGAAACCTAAGTTGAGCCCGTGTATCACTAGATATTGTGTACTTGTCACTCTCCTAAAAATGGGAAAAAGAGGAAATTTATGGTTACGATTTTATATAAGACCCATATGACTCTTCAGCTTGAAAACAAATTCCTGTTTCTTTGTTATTAATGGTAAATATGCATTAAATGTAAAAACAACTAAAATTGACATTTTGTTTAGCATCTGTTAGAGCTACTCACGTTTAAGCACTATCAAGACAGCTATCTATTTTATTTTATTTATTTAACAGTATGCATATTTGGAGTAACAACATACAAACATGTAGTTTGTTTACACTACAGTACTTGTTTAGAAACAGATATAATAGTGAAACTACAAAGCTAGGAAACCCTAACATGAGAATAACAACTATGATAAAGAATTTAACAAAGTCTATGAAAGAATTATAAGAATCTCTCCAAATCTACAGGTTATTAGGTGTTCAGAACCTAAAAGGTTCAGCAAATATAAAGGGTTTCACCTGGTATCAAGCAGGCCACATAGGCACCAAGTAAACCTCTTAAGGCATTGGACAATTGATGTTTTTATCACAGGTACAGCTCCTAAGCAGCTTCCTGCTTCATTTTCTTTAGTGGAACACAAGATGATCCTTGGATCCAGGTAGGTATCCAAGGTAGATGCTAGTTCTTTGGGCTTGGCCTCAGGCCACTTAAAGCTCTAGACAGTTTAACATTTAAAGCAGGCAGTAACTCTTAGAACTGAGATTTAGAAATAAACTGAAGGTCCAGCTGATCAAGCAATGGTGTTGTACAAACAATATCAACCAATCCCACTAAATAGCCATCCCCTCATTCTGTTTTGAAACAGTTGAATATTTTAGACGGTGTTTGCCACAATTAAGTGTGAAGTTACTAGAACATGAACCAATATAAAACAGGAGTATTCACATACAACAAATCCAATATTTTAAGGAAACTGCAACCCCCCGCCCCCAAGAGCATACATAATTCCAATTAGCTAGACACCCTCTAACACCTCTCTTTTGATTTGATTGAATGAGCGGCTAAACCTAATGTGTAGTATATAAACATGTCTCCTTTTAAATATTACAAGCATGAGGAAGATCCTGACTGGGGATACAACATATGCAGAATTGATATTTTGCTAAACATTTCAACTGGGCTATGTACTTACTAACCCCCTCAGCAAAGATCACTTTCCCATTCCAAAACCAGACCACACATCCAACAGGGACGTAGCTAGGATTTTAGGAAGGGGGGGGGTCCAGACTAGGAGCCACCATTATAATGGGGCTTGGGTGTCACGGCGCAGCAGGACACACCATTCATTTTTCTAATGGAAGGGGGGGTCCGGACCCCAAGACCCCCCCCCCCCCTTGGCTACGTCCCTGCATCCAACTGAAATGCATCTAGAAAACCAGTTTCATTCTACAGTAGTACCTAGATAGTACCCCCTCCCTGGAGTCTTTTAGGAAAAACCTCAAGACTTACCTCTTTCGCCAAGCTTTCCCCCACATGTCTTAATGCAATCCTTCTCCTTGTGTATTGTGTGTATTGTGATGGTTGGAACTGCTTCCACTGTGTTTTTACTGGTTTTTAATTATTAGGATTGAATTATGGATTTTATAATTTTGTATTGTATTGTTTTAATATGGGGGGACTCTGATTGTGTAATTTTGTATTTTTATTATTCTGTAAACTGCCGTGATCGAAGGAATGGTGGTATATAAATAAAATCTCATTCATTCATTCATTCATTCATAGATTTATCTAGGAAGAAAATGCTACTGACCATCTTGCAGATACTCACATCTTTTAAGGTTTCTGTGAAAGCGATCTAATTACCAATTATTTTAAAGAGACTAGAGTAACTCTCTCTCTCTGGTAATTTGCAACTTCTGCAGCTAGACCCAAGATCCTAGCTATTAAGTCAGTTGTCCCTGCCTAAGAAAGAAAGAAAGAAAGAAAGAAAGAAAGAAACCAGGTTGTTAACCAATTTAGGCTATGTTTGCTATAAGCTGCCAGCACCTATTCAGAAAAAATATGCCCAATACCAAGGAATGGCTCAACTGATGCCTTCAGAAACTCAAAAGGAGTATACAATTGATAGACTATCTCACTGGAAGAGGACATAGTTTGCATGTAGAAGGTCCTAGGCTGAACTCCTGTCATCTCTAGTTTTATAAAGATTAGCTAGTAGGTGATGAGAAAGGCCTCTGGCTGACATCCTGAATTGCCACTGCAAGGCAAAGATAGACAATACATTGGATGGGCATAATAGTCTGTTCTGGTACACATCAGTGTCCTATATTCTATTTCCTGCACTTTAGTAAACATAGAAAAAATGACTGGAAAACTCAGTATCTACTAGGAAATAATCTTCAGCTTTTATTTATATCATTTAAAGGTTTTTCAGACTGAGGTGCTGATATTTCGTACTTTCCTGAACAATACTGGTTCAATATTTGGTGAAGTGGCATTTTTAAATTTATGACATTTGCACATTTAAACATTTTTGTGTAGCATCTACCTTGCAAATATTTGCAAGCACACAGTCACTGAGAAAATATAGTTGGACCTCGGTATCCACGGACCTAATGTCCGTGGATTGAAGCGGACGACAAGCCTCTGTTGTCCCCAATGGTGGCGCATGCACAGGGCCGTGATGCCATTAGGGACAAGCTCCATTGTCCTGTGGCAGTGAGTGCATACTGCCATGCCACCTTTAAGTTTCATTGTCCCCAATGGCAGTGCAGCTGTATGCACTGGAGACAAGGCAGGCTTGAGCATCTGTGGATTTTGCTGTTCACGGAGAAGGGGGTTGGAACAGATCCCCATGGATACAGAGGTCCGACTGTACCCAGGACAGGTGCAGTATCAGGTGTGCAGTGCCCTGACTGAATTCTTTAGATTTCAAATAGTACTGATACAACTAACAAAGCCTTTGGAAAGCAATCACAACTACTTGCAAATGCTCCAAGAATTTGTTAAAATAATTATAAATTCTAATCTTCCAACATGTTATATTTGTATTTTAGCAGCTGAAGCAAATTAAGATTTTGCACTGTGCCATTTAAAATTGCATTGTTAGGCATAAATCTTCCAGAATTTCTCAGAAGAGAAAAAACATTGTTACCCCAGGATCCTCAGTCACCCCTCTTCGACCCCTGATATCAAATTAATATAAAAAGGGGATGTTGCAGGCAGGTAGCTGCAATGGAGCTCTCCAGTGTAGGAAACCAGTCATACCATGTTAGGCCATCCAGATGGCTCAGCATGGGAGAGGCCAAAGACACTTGGCTGAGATCGCTCAAGATCAAAATCAGCATAATTCCTTCACTAAGGAAAGTGATGGTGGAAGAGCTGGACTTGGAAACTGTCTACAAACAACAGACAAAGTGACTTTCCTTCTGGGAATGAAACCTTCTTCTCCTGAAGATATTTATGGTGATTGTCCATTCATTCTTGCTTAACTTCATTCGTCTCTCTTGGAAAAGTCATTTTACTCTAGGAAAAAACATTTAACTCCTGAAACACTGCTCTCAGGACCCATTTCTTGCTATAAATACATGTACCTAGACAGCAGCACATTGGTTTAGTTTGAAGCCATATAGAACCTGTGTTCATTTTCAACTGGGCATCTCAATAGCCATCCCATGTATTGAAGGCAGCTATTAAGCCATCCTCATTCTGGTAACCCTGCAATTGGAGCTACACTCCAGGACTGGTATAGTAGTGCCTCTTTACAATCCTGAAATTTGCTACCTTTTACTGACTTTGCATTGTTATTTCTTATGTGTGTGAGTATGACAGACTGTGTACTTGTGTGGCGATTTCCCTTTTTATTTGTTAATAAAATAAATTGATTTAGTCCTGCCTCTGGAGTTCTCTGGGTCTAGAACTGGTATACAAAGGCTTAAAGGTAAAGGTATTCCCCGTTGATAAGGTTGTCAAGTCATGTCCGACCATAGGGGGCAATGGTCATCTCCATTACTAAGCCGAAGAGCCAGCATTGTCAGAGACTACTCTGTGATCCTGGGGCCAGCATGATTGCACATAACACTGTTTACCTTCCCACCAAGTATTTATCTACTTGCATTTGCATGCTTTCAGACTGTTAGATTGGCAGAAACTGGGACTAGTGATGGGAGCTCACCCCATCATGCAGCACCCTGGCCTCAAACTGCCAATGTGCTGATCTTACAATCAACAGAATCAGCATCTTAACCACCTGAGCCACCGTATCACCATGCAAAGGCTTAGATCCTGGCTTTAATTACCAAAGCCTTCTTTCTGCTTCCTATTGAGCTAAACTAATTTCCCCATTTAAATCAATTTGTGAGTGCCCTCTTGGGACCTCCTGGAATTTAGGTAACAAGAGCCATCCCCTCACTGCCCCCCTCCCCTGTGGATTTCATCAACTATGCCAAGGAAGGAAAGGAGATAAGTCAGAAAAGCCATGTCTGCACTTCCTCCTGCATGTCAGATGGTTTAAGAAAATATATCAGTATGCAAAGGGATACAGTAGCACCTTTGAGACTAACTAAAGAAAGAAGCTGGTAGCATGAGCTTTTGCGCACTTGATCCTACTTCCTTAGATGCATAGGATGGAATGGAGAATTCAGACAGAGTCCACCTATATAAACTGGCTGTGTGTGAGTGTTAATTGAAAGTAAAAACCTTGTGGGTATGGAAATGAGGTGACAAGTTCAGTTTTAAGTATGGTCTTTAGGGGACAAAGGTAGGCGGAAGGATGATGCCTAAAGATGGAATGCGTAAGACTGAAGTATCTGCAACTGGCTTTTGTGTATTTCCATTCCTAATGTCCCATTTATGTCCATTTGTGAACATTTTCCTGGTTGAAATCTGGCAATATTTAACCTGTTCTCAAATGGTCAGAGAGTCTGCAGGGACGTAGCTAGGATTTTAGGAAGGGAGGGGTCCAGACTAAGTGCCACCATTATAATGGGGCTTGAGTGCGGCGGCGCAGCAGCACACACCATTCATTTTTCTAATGGAAGGGGGGGTCCGGACCATTGGCTACGTCCCTGGAGTCTGACACGTGACATTTTATGAAGTAGAGTTGGGAAGCCTGTACTGCTCCAGATGCTACTCAACTTTAACCCCACCCCATCAGCCCCAGTCAGCATGGTGAATGATCAAGCTTGATGAAAACAGTCCAACAACATCACAAAGGCCATGGGTTTCCCATCATTGGCATGCAGCAGAGGTGGGCAGAACGTTGGCCTCCAGAGTGAAGCTCCTTGGCCAACTCTTGAATAAAAAACGCAATTTTTTCTACATGTAAAGATTAGAACTTTAGAAAAGTATCATTTCTATACATTCATCCCCCACCCCAACTATAACATTTTAGTCAGATTTTTTAAATTATAGCATTTCAGACAGATGGAAAGAAAATCTGAGATAGATAGATAAAGATACTGTACCTAACTCTGAAGAGCTGAATAGTCATTTTTAGAACTAAATCAAACCATTGGAATCCCTGATCTCTAGTAATTCAAATGTGCATCTCTGTATAAAAGTCATCCTGGTATGAAGTTCTTAAGGTAGAGTAGATAATTGGCTATATGCTTGAGCCACTAATTTGCATCTGTTTTTACTTGGCAGACCTGATAAAGCCAAAAGGGGCCAAAGAGAGCCAGCATGGTGTAGTAGCTTGAGCGTTGGACTACGGCTATGGAAACCAGAGTTTGAATTCCCACTCAGTCATGGAAAAGAATTCCCTGGGGACCTACCTTTCAGGTTACATAGTTTTAGCACCATGCCAAAGCTGCATCCTATGGAATCTGTAGGCAACTTGGTGAGGCACTAGAGCTCTTTGGCTAAGAATTTTAAATGTGTGTATTGTGTGCGTTCAAGTGGCTTCAGACTTATGGCATCCCTAAGATGAACCTATCATGGGGTTTTCTTGGCAAGATTTGTTCAGAGAAAATTTGCCATTGCCTTCTCCAGAGTCAGAGTCCAATGCTTAAACTACTATGCTATACTGGAATTTTAAATGCCCCTCCTTAAACTTAGACTAGCATGGTGTAGCAGTCTGAACGTTAGTCTAACACTCTGGGAGACCAGGATATGAATCCCCATTTAGCCACAGAAACCCACTGGGTGACCTAGGACAACTCTCTGAGCCTCCGAGGAAGGCAAAAGAAAAGCCTTTCTGAACAAATCCTGCCATGAAAATCCCATAATAGGTTTGCCTTAGGGTGACCATAGGTCAGAAATTACTTGAAAGCACGCAATAGCAAAAAGATGCCCCAAAGTCTAAACTCCCTCCTTCCTGTATTAGATTTTCAAAACTGCTGATATATGGAAAAACATTGGATGAGACAGTGTGGTTGTAAAAACACTCAAACTGCGAAGTATTTTTAAGAATGATACCTGTTCAAGTTTTAGTCATAGGCTAATTTGGGAAACTGGGGAATTTAAGATTGAAGAAGAAATTATAAAAGATCCGAAAAAGATTAATAAGACATTTTAAAATTTTTATTCCACTTTGTACGAGAAGTCAAAAATACAAGAGAAAGATATAGCCAGCTATCTCAAGAAGATTAATGTTCCCAAGATAGATGAGAAACACCGACTAGAATTAAATAAACCGATATCAAAAGAAATAATCCTCGCAATTAGAAGAAGTAAGTTAAATAAATCGCCTGGCCCTGATGGTTTTATCATGGAGTACTATAAAACATTTATGACACAGCTATTGCAAACATTATACATGGTGATGAACGAGATTCTTGATAAAAATATACCTGAAACGTGGAGGCAAGCAAACATCACCCTTGTCCCCAAGGAGGATAAAGATTTGAAAAATCCATCTAATTATAGGCCAATATCTCTCCTTAATTCGGACTATAAACTATTCGATTCTATCTTGGCAGAAAGATTAAAGAGAGTGTTAAATGAATGGATCCATGAAGACCAAAATGGATTCCTACCGAAAAGACTGATGAGAGATAATATTAGAAATGTGTTAAACTTAATAGAATACCATGAAAAAAATTACAACAAAAATTATTACTAATATTCCTGGACGTAGAAAAGGCCTTTGTTTGACAAGGTGATCTGGTTATATAGGGTAAAAACTTTAGAGGAAATGAATGTGGGTGAAAACTTTTTAATCTGGATAAAAAAAAAATATGAGAAGCAAGAAGCCAAACTAATTATAAACAGGGATAAAACAGAATCATTCAATATCTATAAGGGAGTAAGACAATGATGTCCACTGTCTCTGCTATTATTTCTTTTGGTAACAGAAACATTTCTGATACAGCTGAGAGAAGACAAACTGATCGTGGGAGTAAAAATAAAAGGATGGGAATATAAAATGAAAGCATTTGCGGACGACTTAATAATCTCTTTAAGTAATCCTCTGGAAAGCTTAGATCCTTTACTGAAGAAACTAAAAGAGTTTGGAGATAATTCAGGATTCCAAATTAATAAAGATAAAATGAAGATGCTGACGTAGAATATTTTTGAAGAGGAACAGGAGAGTATAGAGGACATAACAAAATTTCAAATAGTGAAAAAAGTTAAATACCTAGGAATATGGTTGACGACAAAGAATATGGACTTATTTACCAATAATTATGAAAAGGTCTGGACCAAAATTCAAAAAGAAATAAAGAGGTGGACTAAATTAGAACTATCCTGGACAGGCAGAATATCGACGATTAAGATGATGATTCTTCCAAAAATGATCTTTCTATTTCAAAATTTCCCAATGGAATAAAGATACTTCAAAATTCATTTGGAAATCAAAGAAACCAAGAATTAAATTACAGTTATTGTAAGATGCAAAAGAAAGAGGAGGCCTGGCGTTAACTAATTTTAAATTATACTACTATGCTGCCGCTTTAAATTGGATATTAGATTGGATTCGACTAAAAAGATGCAAAATTATAAATCTAGAAGGAGCAGATTTATTATATGGTCTACATGGATACCTATTCTATGACAGAATCAAAGTTAACAATGAATTTAGTAATCACGTAATAAGGAAAGCATTGTATCACGCATGGAATAAAGTAAAGGACAGATGGTTCACCAAAATACTCTTGTGGGTATCCACAAATGAAGCATTCTTTAAGAATGACCAATTGGCATGTGGAAAATGGCTAACATATGAGGACTTAACTAAAATGGAAAATGATCAAAGAAAAATGAAATCAGAAGAAGAGCTATATGAATTAGGATACAACTGTAATTGGTTTATGTATAGAAGACTAAAAGAAAGATATAATCAGGACATGAAATTTAATGGAATTGGAAAAGGCGAGACAGAATTTGAAAAGATTATCATGCAAGATGGAACGTGAGAAATTTCAAAAATTTATCAACTACTTCTAAGACAAGAGTTGGAACAAGACTATATAAAAAGTTGTATGATTAAATGGGCACAGGATCTTGGCCAGTATATACAATTGGAACAATGGGAAAAGAATTGGAAAAAGAGAATTGGATATACTAAAAACTATGCAATCCAAGAAAATTTGATTAAAATGCAATTTAGATGGTTTCTAACCCCGGAGACAATCTCTAAGATGACACATAATAGCCAAAATAAATGCTGGAAATGCAAAGAGGAAGTGGGAAATATGATACATTGCTGGTGGAAGTGTAAAATAATAAATAGATTCTGGATAGAAATACAGCAAAAAATACAGGAGATTTGCAAGATCAAAGATCCCAAAATGTTTTTGCTAAACATGATAGAAAATGAAGATATAGAAAGGAAGTATGGAAAACTCCTATTTTATATGATTAGTGCAGCTAGATTGTTGTAGGCATCAATGTGGAAATCAGAGAAGGTTCCGGACATAGAAAGCTGGACATTAAAGATGTATGACTACATGGAGATTGATAAACTATCCTGCTTTTTAAAAAAAGAATCGATAAATAAATTCAAGAAAGATTGGGAACCCTGGATAAGTTACATGAAAGAAAATGAAGGGGCCTTTAATTAAAGTACAGTTTTAAGATTTCAATATCACTTGTGATCAGGAGAAAATATGTAAATATGTGGTATTAATAATAAGTAAAACAGCGATATTGTATAAAGGAATTAGAAAAGGGAGAATGATTAATGATATAAGAAGTATACATGTAAAGAAGATTTAAGAATAAGAATGGAGAGAACAGAAAGTGTTAAAGTGATTAAACAGATAGACATGGTTCTGATAGAGAATAGAGGAAGGACTTGAGGGGGGGCGGGAATTTAAAAAGCACATGAAAGTAAAATATGTACACATATCCAATGTATTTTATTTGGTGAAATTTAATAAAAAGTATTAAAAAGAAGTTTTAGTCATAGGTTATGTTCAGATTCCACATGACCAAATCTTTTCTAGATTGCACAAGCTAAAAGCCACTTGTTACTATACGTTCTGTACCCTCCTCTACACATGCAAGAAAAAAGTTGCCAGTATATGTTCTCCTTGCAGTTATCATCTATTTATTCTTACAGTAAAGCTAGGGTTTTGTACAATCTAACAACCAAGACGTTACTGTGCCTAAATATTATCATTCTTCATGCTGGACTTGATGCATGATCCCAGTTTAACTATTACTTTACAATACCACTTAACAGAATACCATTCAGACCAAGAAACTCAAGAAGATTTTACCTTATAGGTCATCATGCGATGTTGAGCAATTACAGTTAGTTTCTCCAGAAGCCCTCTTAATCTTCCCTGTGTAGCATAGGAGATCAAGTTCAGAACATCAGAATTAACTTCCGTAATGCCATGTCTTTTACCTGCGGAGGCAGAAAAAATCCATTACGTGTTTTAGTACTAGCTGATAATTGAAATAATTAGCACAGCAGGTATTCTGTTCCCCCTGGAAGTCATACCCATTATGAATAAAGGTTTGGGAGATTGTGATTTTCCTAGTAAAGTCACAACTTCAAAGATCTTAGACATTACATTAATAAAACCTAGCCCACAGCTTCAGAAAATAGACATTGTTTCACTTAGCCTCTAGAATCACTCTCTTTGCAAGGTCATTTATAGGACAAAGTTAATAAGAATACAGAAATCAAGCCTTGTACTTTGGAGAAGCAGAGAAGCAGTAGCTGTAGAAATTAGTGCCATATTCTGTTAATTTCAGTAATTAAGAAATAGAGAATTACATTTTGCCCTGTTTGACATGGTGCTTGTTAAATCCTGACATGTTAATGAACAGAGATAGTTTTTGTAACATACTCCAGGCATCTTAGTCCGAGCCCTTTCTGTACCCCAGCCACCCCAACAACAGAAGGCAAGATGACCCCCCCACTTCCAAGAGAATTGCTTGGAAAATAACTAACCCAATTAGGTACCTAAAGCATTCCCCTTCCCTCTTTATCACTATCTCTTCAACTTGGCTAGGCGAGCTCTGATTTTGCCCTTTCTTCCTCACCATCCTCCCTCCTACCTCTCTCTGGTATTTTCAATGTAAGAACACTAAGGCCATTTGCTTTTAGTGAAGCTCCTTGAACCCTGTGCTAAGCCTATGCATCACCTGTGCAATGCACTTAAGTTGCAAATACACTAATGAAAGTTTTTTTCTGGTTGACAACTGACCTCCATCAGCACAGGCTTAGTGAAGTTAAGAGTGAATATCCAATTCAGTGTTACAGCAGCAAGTGACTTAAACCCATACCCAGTGACACATGATGACTGAAGATCACAAAATGTATGTTGATGCATAAAAGGTATCTAATTTTACATCAAGAATAAAATGTACATTCAAAATGGACACATGTGGCTCCTGATTTCTACTGTAAGAACAGACAAGCCACTATTTAACAAAAAACTGTTGTCTTGCATTAAGTTACTGCCATGTGTTCTTTGCTAGTTAAGTGTCAGATTTACATAGTGCTGTTTGTCGATTCAAGGATTGGATTTTGCATATCAGGTCCAACAGTTGCTTAGTACATACATTCTGTTGTTTGTTTGTTTGTTTGTTTATTATTTAATTTACAGCCTGCCTTTCTCCCAAAATGGGACCCAAGGCAGCTTACAGTATAATTTAAAGACGGAATATATCTAAAACAATGAATACAAAAGTTTTTAAAAACTAAAGTAGATAATCGCATTAAAAATTAATTTAAGTGTAATTTAAAGGCATTTTATAACACGTTTAAAACATAAAGGTAAAAGATCAGTACACTCTACTGACAAACTCTTCTGCACAACCAATTAAAAGTTGAAGCTTATTGAAGCTGCCAGCAGAAGAACAGTGGAGAGGGCCGAGCCAGCCTTCTGAAGAAGGGAATTCCATAGTGTAGAAGAGGCACACCAAATACACATGTGATGATGGTAGGACTAAGTGAAAGCCTTCCCTTGAAGATATTAAAATTTGGCAGGGAAATACAGAGCTGTACCATCTTTCAGGCAGTCTGGAACCATACCATATAGGGCTTTATAGGTCATGATAATAATAACAATAACAATAACAATATTAATTTTATTTATTTCTACCACGCCTCTCCAACAAGATCGAGGCAGCTTACATCAATAAAATCCATACAATAAAATAAATCCCACTATCCTATCCCTCCTTAAACTAAAACAACATAATAATTACAACATAACAATAACTATCATAAATATAATTAAAACCATTAAAACAATCACAAACAGGAAAACAGGACATCATGAGGTAGTCACTAGGATTGTCCATATCCGTGGGGCAACTAAGTCGATTATTCAGGGAATGCCTATTGAAAAAAATCTGTCTTGACAGCCTTTTTAAAGCCATCAAGGTTATTAATATGTCAGATCACCTCCAGCAGGCCATTCCATAATTTGGGAGTGGCAGATAATCCACATTGAAGATCTTGTTACTAGATGAATCCTGACCATCTTAGACAGTGTAGGCAAAATGTGGCCCACAGGCCACATGCAGGCCACAGGGTCATTTATGGCCTTTATCACACCAGCCCCTTTTACACTGTAGTCCTGCACGAAAAATAAAAAGATGCAATACTGGCATAGGAGGAGCCACCATCACACTTCTTCCTTTAGCGTGACAGGGTTGCTGCTGGCATCGTGTTCCTTTCTTCTCCTTTAATCCCTCCCTCCCTCTCTTATGCTTTGCCCAGCATGCCTTTTGGGTTGTTTTTTTTAATCCAACTTTTCCCACAGCATTTTGGAGCTCTGCAGCCCTGATCCGCTCTTAACACAATTTCTGAAATTTTGTTCACGGCTCCAGAGCTCCAAAATAGCCGAAAGAAGTTTGCAGCAGGGGAGGGGGAGGAGGGAATGGTGGAGGAAGGGACAATGAGGCTGCATCACTGCCAATTGCACTAGTGCCCCCAAATGCCCCCTGGGCTCTTGTTTTGGGGGACCTAGGCATTTTTAGGCATGGAGTTTCTTCTAAAACATGATTTATACAGGGAATGACTTCCAATTACTAAAAAGGCCCCCACAATATGACTGGGGAGGCCCAAAACATGGCAAAGATACCCCATCCCCCTATAGGACATTTGGGGGCATGGGGGGATTGTATTTTTGCTGGGAGGGCAGGGAGGCTGCAGCCCTCCAGTCTACTGAAGAGCTAATGTGACTCCCTCAGCCTCCCAAAGTTACCCACACTAATCTAAGCTCACTTCTCATACTCTCCCCAAACCCTAAATTACTGTCCCCAAAACCTGCCACCACCTGCCCAGAATAGTGAAGTTAGCTCTCTATAGTTTAATGGAATGACTGCCAATTTCTTTGTCAACCTTTTGAAACAGACTTCCTCAGCGTGCAACTTATCCAGAATTTGCTTCTCTTCCACCTCATGATGAAAAAGTTGGCCTGCCAGACAAAAGAGATGTTGTAGAGGAAAACCACTTAGAAGCACCTGCCATACTATAGAAAATACAAGAATTTGTCAAGTCAGAAGCAGAGCATTAAATACCACTGTCAGCCAGTATAGAGACACCTTTTGTTGCATAGTCTGATGGCTGCTGACCACTTCTAAGCCAACCATTACCACCTCATCTTCCCTAAAAATAATTCTTGGGGAGATGGTCCCAGAGGGTTGATGTCACTGGCTCCTAGCACTTCTGGCTTTCTCCAAAGTAGTGCACAATTCACCAGTAAGTGTTTTGCAAATGGCTTTGTTTACAAGGCTCCCTAACCTAACACTGAAAACAGACATGCAGAGGTATAGCATTACATCTTTCCCAAACTGAAACGTACTGTAGAGAGCCGGTGTTCTCTCAAAGGAGGACCAACAAGGATGCAGTAATGCTAGCAAGCCCAGATGCAGGATATTTCTTGCACTTATTGGTCCCGATTCATTTGTTGACCAAGTCCTGAAGTAACAACACTATTCAGTGCATCAGCAGGTGCTAACCTCTGAGCTCAGAGGGCCCAAATTGTACTATCTGACTGAAGTTCCTAGATGACTATTCTTAGTACTAAATATAATTTCACTATCAGACTAAATGTGAAGCTTTAAGAGATCTTGGACAAGTTTCACAAAGTGTCCACCTGCACATATTTGAGTCCCAGTCGTGGGAAAAGAGTGGGAAATAAATAAATAAATAAAATGTTGACTACATTTTGATTCCAGGAACTAGAATATGTCGAGGTGAAGCATCAGTTAAATTGATCTGAAATTAATAGTCTCCAGTTTCTAAGACTAAAACTGTATGTTAAGAAGATCTAATTTACAACAGGAGTAAGACAGCAATTAGTTCACCACTTTAACTGGACTGTTTAACTTCAAGCAAGACTTGGTGTTCAGTATGGAGTGATGACAGTACATTCAGGGAAAGGAGTATCAAGGCTAATATATATATGCAGCCCATGTTATGAACTCCAAATTTAAATTTCTCACCTATTTCTAAGATCTTCTTCTGCAGTGCATCTGAAGAAAGGAGCAGTTCCTCAGGACAAGATCGGATAACTACACCAACTGCTTCAGAATTTGTTGCCAATATGCATGCGCTCTCTTCATTCAAGTTGACTCCAGCCATGGAAGCCACATCATTGATATCATCTTCATCCCTTCCAAAAAAAACCCCAACTTCTCTTATATTATGTATTGCAGTAAGACAAAAATACCGTATATACTCAACTATAAGTCAACCTCATGTATAAGTCGAGGGCAACATTTGAGGCTAAAATTATGGATTTTGCTATGACCCATGGATAAGTCGAGGGTAAAACTTAGGGGCATATAGCAAAGGATCTAAAGGATGAGGCAAAGCGAAACAATGTCAATGAACTTAGAAAATTCCAGAAGACATAACTCTTTGTGCTTACTCTTAGGACTGGATGGATGAGAGAGTAGAGGGGGTCAGTACTTCACATGTTATACTCCTGCTTTTCACCAGGAGATGTTTTTTTTTCCTTTTAAATAAGAGTTAAGATACAATACTTACACTGACCCATGGATAAGTCGAGTCAGTTTTTTCGGATCAATCTTTTGACCTAAATTTCTAGACTTATACACGTGAGCATATACAGTAACTACATTTACCAATGGAACTGTAGGTGCACTTCAAACTGTTACTTCACTTCTCTGAGCTGTACTCACTAAATGAACATTTAGGTAAACCTTTTGACTTTGGTATTCCTCCCTCCCTCTTGACTATAAAAACAAATTAAGATTGACTGAACATAGGAACATAAAGAGATCTAAAATGAGTGAGAGAAGATGTCATTTGAAATCCTGCTAAGGAATAAACTGACGCTAAGGCTATTTGATAAAGTCGAGTAGTGACTGGAAAGAACAAATTAACTCTTGACCTCATCCATTTCTATTTAACTCTACTTCCTCTAACTGAAAATTTGAGTAAAAAGGCGTGTCCAGATACAGTTTTATCTACATGCATTGTGCATAAATGTTAGCCTAGTCAGAAATGAGGTGCAAACTTAATAGTGGCAGGCAGTTCTGCCTACCACCAGTGTTTAGTGATGTTGAAACAGATTTTTGAGCTATGCTGCTCTCAAAATGCATCTTATACGAATACAGTACATATGAAAATACAATAAAAAGCACAACAGCAGCTTGGATTTTTTTGAAAAATGTACCACTAATCATTTGGAGTACTGCTAAATAGACATTCTCCATTTCTATCATTATACATTAGAATAGAAAACAGGGAATTCAAAGCACCAGGGCACATTTGCTGAAATCTATTCTGTTTTGGAAAAGCGTAGTAAAGGATGATGCATAAACAAAGTTTCAGTGCCCATCAGGAGAGAATTTTTAAATAAGCATCCGGATAGAGTTTTAGAACAAACAGATCTACCAACATTTTGCTATAAAAATACAAAAGTAGCAGATCTAACTTCTAGAACTTTCCATAAACTTGTATCAAATTCTTCCACCAACTTATATATTACTTAGGAAGTCCATTAAGGCTGTTAACACTGCTTTCCCTAGAAACATTTGATGAACTTTAACAGTCAAGTGACTTCATGTTATCAATCAAAGCCAAATGCGTTTATTCCCACATTTTATCTAAGATTTAACATTCAGTTCTTATTACTAGCCCAGAAACCCTGGCTAGATTGGCCAATGGTCTCCAAAACTTCCTTCAATGCCTTAACAGCAACATGGTGCATCATGAGTGCACCACTTAAGAGAACTTAAGAGAACAGATGAGCAAGCACAGCATTTGATGGGGGACAAGAAGAAAAGATACTTCTTTTGGTAATTAAGCGTGAAGGTATTCCTATAATGTTCTGCTTATGCCTGGGATTCATTCAAGGAAATGGAAACCCCCAATAAAATGCACAAGTAGAGTAGCATAAGATGTTCAGGATCTGAGGGTGTCACGGTGCATAAAACAAAACAGAAGACCAAAGTATTCAGGTATTACTTTTTAAAAAATATTTCTATTATTCTGTTTCAGATTGGCAACACAGATATTTTGCTTGTTGGTGTTTATAAATTACTGGCACGAAGAATTCATGTGGGGTCATCTAACATATTCCACACATTACAGAAGCCTCTTCTCTACTTAGGCTTCTTAACATTTTAACTTCTTCGCATGTCTTCAAGTATGATCTAATCATATCTTTGAATGGAATCAACAGAAAGATCCTTCTGGTCTTCCAATTTCATGCATCTCATTTAGTATGTTATCAAACAAGAAACTGAGCAAGCCTTCAGCACCCTCTGCTGTTCAAACACTGGCCAGATACATTTAATTCCATTTTAATTACTTCATTGTTCTAAAAATAAGGATAGGCTTGAACTACAGCCTGTGGGATGTCAGCCAAAGGCTGTTAATCAAAATCTGCATGGTGCAATTTAAATTTAATGTAGCATTAGGTAGATAGTGCTATCAGATGTTAAGCAGCTATTTTATTCATTTGACTCCATTGTCTTCTCTTATACCTTAAACAGCTTTGCAATAACATTATCCAGTATTATCCAGATGCACATCAGAATCAAAGCTAGTTCACATATTTTGGGGCATCTTAATTTTCTAAAGAGCATACACCACAGAGAATTAATCACAGTACTCCAGAGGGTACTTAAACTGAAAATACTTAAGTTGCAGTCAATACTTCTTATTTCTAAGATCTGGAAGAAACCAAATGGAGATGTTCAATTCATCCCCACATTAAATTTCACAACAGCAATATGTGAGTTAGCCCCACAGACTCTTTATATGCTTCACAGGCAATACAAAGAGCTAACCTCCATCAAATTAGACTTCCCTTTCAGTTTCCGGTGTGATCAAAATGCTACTGCTGGCTGGGTGTGTGCCAAACTATAGATTGGAGGGGGTGGGGTTGCATGAACATTCCCCACCTCCACTACTATAGTATTTTGCAAGTAGGACAATGAGGAAATTGAAATAGTCAAGGATTCCCTTTACCTTGGATCAAACATGGACAGAATGGGATACTGCTGTCAAGAAATCAGAAGACTAGGAATGGGAAGGGCAGCTATGAAAGAACAGAATAAGTGCCTAAAGTGCCAAGATATACAACTGAGCATTAGGTTAGAATCGTCTAAGCCATGGCATTCCTCATCACCATGTATGGATGCGAGATCTGGACAGTGAAGAAAGTAGATAAAAAGAAAATCAACTCATTTGAGATGTGGTGCTGGAGAAGAGTGCTGAGAATACCACAAACTGCCAAAAAGACAAATCAAGCCCAAACTCTTCCCAGAAGCCAAGATGATAAAATTTAGGCTGTCGTACTTTGGTCACATCCCAGGTTCTGGAATGACCTGCCAGACGAGATCTGTCACATTACCACCTTGGAAGCCTTTAAGAAGGATCTCTTCCGGCAGGCCTTTTCCGATTAGATTAGATCTACTGACTTGCCTCCCCTTACCCGTACCCTTGCCATCATTAGTGTCATGGAAATTGTTATTGATATGATCGCATCTGCCCTCCCCCCTCCCCTTCAGAAAACAACCCATTTCTTGCCCAAATCTCCCCCCCCAAAAAACTTTTTTACTGTATTAGTGTTGGAATGTTTTAAATTTTCTTGTCATTTAATAGCTTTTTAGGGGTTGATTAATGTTTTTATAATTGGCAGGAGGGTTGGGGGGTTGGGGATTTTAATTGTATTTCTTAAACGGTATGTTATTTTATTACTGTAATCCGCTTTGATTCCTTTGAGAAAAAGTGGAATATAATAAATACTATTATTATTATTATCATTATTATGAGAAGACTTATTTGAAAATACAATAATGTTAGGAAAGGTAGAGGGAAGTAGAAAGGAAGACCACATGCCAGATGAATAGGCTCAATCAGGGAGATTATGGGCCTGAATTTACAGGATCTAAGCAGTGGAGGATAGGGGAGACTCGGAGATGTCTCATCCACAGGGTCACTATGAGTTGGGGTCAATGTGACGGCACTTAACAACAACAAACAAAAATAGCTTCTCTAGTTAGAAGTCACAGACAGAGGTGGTAAAGTATTTTCTTCCTAAAGAACATGAATTATCAACACCATTACTTTTCAGTGCATTTCTATGGCAAGCCTTTGTTAAAACACCAGCTGTTAACTGTTCAGAGTGCTGGATCTTTTGCTGTAATTTAGCTGCAGTTATTTGAGCAGAATCATCTTTCACCACAGTTAAAACAGCATATCTAACTTGCCTGTTCAGAGCATGAAAGATTTCCTGACTATTTCCTGGGACTGGAATAGAAGCGAATACTAGCACTACAGAAGCAGTTCCTCTAACACCATTATAATGTACAAGATCATCCATCTGTAGATGCAATAATACACATAAGTACTGTCTGTCGCATGAAAGATGGCCAATTGACATCAATATCAATTGATATATCCAGCTGAAAGTATTTTACATAAAATATATTCCTTATATTAAAAATATATATTTTGAAACTTTTAGAAAAGCATTTCATATAAAATTCAGAATGCATTTATATGAAATCTTTTTATCAAAGGTATTAAATATATGCAATATACTTTTATATGCTAGTAGAATTCAAAGAAACAGCCATGTTAGTCTGAAAAATCAGTATGCAAAGAGATCTTATAACACCTTGAGACTAAGAAAGAAGCTGTTAGCATGAGCTTTTATAAACTAGAGTCTACTTCCTCAGATGCATGGCCTATGAAAACTCATGCTATCAGCTTCTTTCTTTCTGTTAGCCTCAAAGGTGCTGCAAGATCCCTTCGTATGCTTTGTTTAAGTTTAAGTAAAAACTGAGTAAGTAAAGTGGTGGTCTAAATTTTTTGAATGCTTTACAAGAATGCTTCATTCTCTATCTCTTCCCAACAACACAAAATTCTTGTACATAGCATGGACTTTTTGCTTTTGTTTGGTACAGTTAAAACAGACAATGTAGCACTAGTTAAAGGAGCAAGGCTCGGGCTCAACACATGAAGGGGCAGAACAATGTTACAGCCAGTTTGTACCCAAGCTAAGAGAAGGGTGTTAACTTAGACCAACCAATTAACTACTCTTCTCCCCTATCAATTCTCTAAACTAAAGCTGGGTAATGCAAGTCGTCCAGATATTGCTGGATTATAACTCCCAGCAATCTTCACCATTGGTTTTGCTAATTAGAGCCCAGGCAGGTTCAGTCCAGGAACATCTGGATGACTAGGGTTTTTGTTTGTTTGTTTGTTTACCTTTGGTCTAGACCAGGGGTCGGCAACCCCCGGCCCACGGGCCACATCCGGCCCGGCAAGGCAGCAGGACCGGCCCCAGCACGGTCCTGCCACCGCCGCGGCGCCAATTTCCTGCTTGGGGCCCGGATTTGTTTTGGCTGCGGGCCGGGCAGCGCTCCTCCTCCTCCTCCTCCTCCGCACGCTCCCGCAGCGGCCACCCACCTCCTCCTCCCCCACCTCCTTTTTTGGGGCACTGCGCGGCTGCGCAATCCACCCTCTTCTCCCTCCTCCGTGGCCCACCTACCTCCTCCTCCTTGGGCCGCGGGCATTTCCGCTGGCCCTGCGCGCGCCCTTGCAGGGCCGCGCACAGGGCTAATGAGGTCCTGAAGCTGGGGCTGAACAGCCCGCCCCTTCTCCAGGCCAGAGCCTGTGAGGGCTGGCAGGGGGCGGGACTGTTCCAGACCCAGTCTGCCCCCATTGGCCAGCCAGGCTCCAGAGGAGGCGCTCCTCCTCTGTTGGGCTGGGCTGCAGCCAGAGGGCAAAGGAAAGAGCCATTTCCTTTGCCCTTTTTTGGCGCCAGGGAGGAGGCAGATGAAGAGGAGAAGGAGGAGGATGAAGAGGAGGAGGTGGGTGCCCATTTACAGTATTTATTTTGGTTAAGTGTGCTGTTTTTAAAGTCCATTTTTCCAGTATTTATTTTAATTAAGTGTGTTTTTAAAGTCCTTTTTTCCAGTATTTATTTTAATTAAGTGTGTTTTTAGACTGCATTTTTCCAGTATTTATTTTAATTAAGTGTGTTTTTAGACTACATTTTTCCAGTATGTATTTTAATTAAGTGTGTTTTTAAACTGCATTTTTTCCAGTATTTATTTTAATTAAGTGTGTTTTTAAAGTCCATTTTTTCCCAGTATTTATTTTAATTAAGTGTGTTTTTAAAGTCCATTTTTTCCAGTATTTATTTTAATTAAATGTGTTTTTAAAGTCCATTTTTTCCAGTATTCTGCTTTAACAATGATAGTGG
>NW_024802940.1:1784165-1829939 GCF_019175285.1 Sceloporus undulatus | reverse complement strand
TGATGATGATGATGATGATGATGATGATGATGATGATGATGATGATGATGATGATGATATCAGTCAGTTTCTGAGACATGCACTCTTTCTGAACGTGAGACAGTGTGACTTTCCAAAGTGCATTTCTGTGTATTTTCAGTACTTTTAATGCTAAAAGGTCTGCTTTAACAATGATAGTGATGATGATGATGATGATGATGATGATATCAGTCAGTTTCTCAGACATGCACTCTTTTTGAAGGTGAGACAGTGTGACTTTCAAAGTGTATTTCTGTGTACTTTCGGTGCTTTTAATGCTAAAAGGTCTGCTTTAACAATAATAGTGGTGATGATGATGATATCAGTCAGTTTCTGAGACATGCACTCTTTTTGAAGGTGAGACAGTGTGACTTTCCAAAGTGCATTTCTGTGTATTTTCAGTGCTTTTAATGCTAAAAGGTCTGCTTTAACAATGATAGTGGTTTTGGCCATCCCCTTCGGCCGAAAGGGCCCCTTGAAGCCCGTTCGGCCGAAGGAAGGGGCCGAGGAGGAGAGGGCAGGCACATACCTCCTCCTCCCCGCGGGACTTTGGCAGCCCTGAGGTGTCCTTCAGAGGATACCTCAGGCCTGGCAAAGCCCCAAGGACAGGAGCAGGGGCCGCGCGCCTGTTGCTCCTGCCCCTCACGGGCCCTTACTGGTTCTCAGCTGTCTCTGAGAGGCAGCTGGGGGCCAAGGAAGGGCAGGAGGAGCAGGTGTGCGCCTGTCACCCCCTCTCCCAATCCCCCCCACTTCTAGCTGTCTCTCAGACAGCTGGAGGTCGGGAAAGGGAGCAGAGAAAGCCCCGCCCCCAGAGGGTGGAAGCTCTGCCGCCGGCACGCAGCCCCGCCCCCAGAGGGTGGCAGCTCCGCCCCCGGCACGCGGCCACACCCCCGGAGGGTGGAAGCTCCCCCCCCGGCTCGGCCCCCCCAGTTGTCTGAGGGACAGCAACCCAGCCCTCGGCTCAAAAAGGTTGCCTACCCCTAGTCTAGACCATGCTAATGCATTAGTTTTTTTTTTCAGGCTTTTAAGCCTTCAGAGTAAGCATGTCTGGTGGGAACAGGCAGTGGGACTCCATACCTAGGATGGTTAGGCTGGCTGTCTTCATGGTTTCCTCCACAGGGCAAGTGACAACTTAAGTTTGTTTTGGTGGGTATTTGTGGACTTTTGATGAGGAAAGGGCTTTTAAGAAGGTGCTGTACTCTTTTTGTTTAATGCTTCTTCATGAATATGTCTTTGAATTGCTTTTAGCTCTTTTGATAGTTTGTATACATTTTTACTATTGGGAGGTTTTATCTGCATTTGTTTTAAATTTTACACATTACTTTCCTATGTCTCTTAGAAGAAAGTGAAATGTAAATAAAATAAAGGACAACAACTGCAATTTTCTCTGAAAGACTATGGTTTCTTTTCCTTATACAGTGTGACCGTATCATACGCGGGCGCGCCTTACATGGCTTTCAGCATACACTGAAAGCAACGCTGGGAAAAGGGCCAGCGCGCCCCATAAGGGGTAATGGCATTCGCGCCCATAGCATACATGTGCTGCTGCGTGCAAGAGCCTCATTCATTTAAATGGGGTTCGACCATATGTGGAATTCCCCTTACGTGGGGGTGGGTGGGTCTGGAACGGATCCCCTGCATAAGGGAAGGGCGGACTGTATTCACAGACAACTAGAACAATGTTTTTTCAGCTGAATTCTGTTAGACAAAACTTATGTCTTCATTAATCTTTGGTAAGATTCAGGAAACACACCTTTAGACTACTCTTCCTTTTACTTTGTTGGGATGTCCAAAAGAATTGAATCTGGAGGGAGGTATTTTAAATCTAGTAGCTGGTACATGTATTTATTGTAAGGCCTTACAAAATGTGTCGCTCTCAGAAAGCTTTGGAAAGTATGGAGAAGTAAGTAGTAAAGGAGTTACATTATTTTCAAGGAAGGATTTTAGAAATAAATCTGTTAAGGTACAGTGGAAGACTTTTATTCTAGAATAATTGAGAATAGAATGTGAAAAACAGGAGGCACTCAGCATTTTTCCCTAAATGTTCAGCCATTTCAGCTGGAATGTGCTTTTACTTTATTTTATTATGGCTGCCTTGATCCTGCAAAAGGAGAAAGGTGGGCTATAAATCAGATAGATAAAATAAATAAATAAATAAATATTTCTGCACGTTTTGTAATAAAATCAATTACTCATCTTTCACAATGTTTATGGTTTAGCTATTTGTTCAAGTAATTTTGTTCAGTTTATTCATTCAATTTTATTCACGTCAGAAAAAAATATTCCTGTACAGTACTTTACTTCATTCATATACACAGAGACTTCTTTGCTGTCTTGCTTCTAATTGATTGAATAATTTAATCAATCAATTAGAAGCAAGACAGCAAAGAAGTCTCTGTGTATATGAATGAACAAATGAATGAATGAATCAGCTAGGGTTTTCAGCAGCTAAATAAAAGCAAGGACTTGAAGAGCATAAAACCTAATCAAGCTGCAAAATGTTAATATTTGAAACAGCTGTCAGGCAAAATTCTCAGGCTTTTCCCCTTCATTAGCACTCGAACACTGAAACCAAGGAAGTGAGAACACATATCAGAAACCTTAAATATTTATTGAGGCATCTCTGTTGCTGTTTGCTCTCTCTTTTTAAACTGAGGCTTCCCTATAGCCAAACAAACTTCAGACTGTTTATTTTTTACCTGAAGGATGTTGTTCCATTCGCTCTTATTTTATTCCTCTGAACAGGAGATGCTTGAAGCGACAGAATTTTGTTTCCTGGCAGGGTAATTTGTTTCACAATGGAGCCTAAAAAAACAGGGATAAACAATCCAAAGCAGAAAGCAAAATCCAAGATGACATTCAATACATACTCAGAAGAGAGCTCTGAAAGGACTGTGTCCAATTTTAGTATGAAAGCAGCATATTTGTGTCAAGGTCACACATCCAGTTCTCACTTGCATTATCTGGGTATTTTACCAAGACATGGGCAACTGTGCTTCTCTTAGTATTTGGTTTTTAGTACCTGTTACTTGTACAAGTCAGGTTCAAGTGTGGTTTATGAAGAAAGACTGCTCTACTGCAGGAAGAATTCAAACAGCACAGCCTTTCATAATGATTGTCTGTCAGCAAGCCCATTTCTTCTCTTTTAACTAACTGAGTGCTACTCAGTGCTACATGGACTGATGCTGGTCTGCGAGCCATCAGCTCCCAGTCCCTGGCAGGATTCCAGGGGGGAAAAACAACCAACTATAGCCAATGGAGATAAATATGTTACTGGTCCCTGACACATAAGGGAAAAAATACTGGTCCTTCACATCAGATCACTTGAGATACACCGCTCCAAAGGATTCTCCCAGACAACTATTTCTAGGAAAGTTCAATACCCATGTATTTACTGCACAAGATTCATATGTCTTTCCTACAAATGTTCACTCTACTAATGGGTTATTGCATTCTATCAATATTCAAGAAACTAAGCCCCACTGTGAAAATGCAGTTCTCCTCTACCAAGTGCACTGACTGCAATGCGGGCCCAAAACAAATGAGCAAGAAAAAGAGGCTTCTAGCCACTTTGGGGGTGGGGCATGCACATGATGCAAACCCCAAAATCAGCCAATAGCTGCATGGGGAGCGTACCAAGAACACTCAAACCCAGAAGAGCCAGCACAAAAAAGAGCAACGAAAAACTGCTCCTGCCAGTGGCCGAATTGGAGACCACAGCAGTGGTGTGGATTGAGACTGATCCTGACTGGGGGGGCTGACTTGTACTGGAGCAGTCAGAGGCTGCTCCAAACTGCTGGTCTGCATGACCCCATAGTTGACCCTGTGTCATGGCAGTAAGTTAGCAAAGTATGAAACACAGCTAGCAATACCAAATCTACTATGCCCCTGCCACCCACCCACCCTTTATACCATTTTGTGAACTTCACAGTGCCTTTATCTGCCCTTTCATACCAACAGATGTTGAGCTGTAGCACTGAAATGTTTATGGTCTCTTTAAGAGACAGAGAATGCCAGCACCTTTCCCTCCATTCAGAAAGATATGTTTCCTCAACTAAAAGAGAGAAGAAACTAAAAGAACTAAAAGAAAAAAACATGACCAGTCTCTTGCAATTAACACTGCTCTAGTCCAGTGTTATTGGATGCTTCTGTCCAAAATAGCTACAATAAAGTTTACTCCTTAACTAGGAAAGTTCCAATTATCATTCTCAATATGCCACCTTATTGCTTTATGTCTGACCACCAGCAAACTTGTATGTAGAGAGCACCTTTGAGACTAAATGAAATGATGAAGTTGGCAGCATGAGCTTTCATAGACTTCAGACTACTTCCTCAGATGCATATAATGGAGTAGAAACCAGGGACGTATATATGCCATTGTCAGACATTCTCACATACCAATGGCATATATATATCTGTCCCTGGTTTCCACTCCACTATATGCATGTGAAGAAGTAGACTGAAGACTACAAAAGCTCATGCTGCCAATTTATTTCAGTAAGTCTCAAAGGTGCTACAAGATCTCCCTACATACCATCAAATCTGTTTACTTATTTAAACAACAATTTCATGCCAAATCATGGTTAAAGAACTCTTTAGATACCCCAAGGGTTGTCATAGAGAGGAGGGGGCAGGCCTATTCTCTGCTGCTCCATAGGGTAGAACTAGTTACAGGAGTTACAGGTTTGAAGTTACAGGAGAGAAGATTCCAACTGAATATTAGAACTTTGTGACAGGTAGAGTAGTTTGGCAATGGAATCAATTGCCTATAGATGGTGGGGTTTCCTTCTTTGGACATCTTAAAAAAGAAGCTGGACAGCTACCTGCTGGGGATGCTTTAGCTGGAGAGCCTGCATTGAGCTGGGGTTGTCCCTTCCAGTTCAAGAATCTATAACTAATGTATGTTTTAACTGACAAACTGTGGAGTCTAATGCATCAAAATACAAACAAAAATCATAGCTTTGGTCATACCAGCAGACATGGTTTGTGCCAGGTTTTCATGAATTAACTAGCCATGGTTGCAATCACTGCTTCTCTTCCAGAAACATGAGTTTTGACCAGATGAGAAATCAAAGTGAATAATCTGTTCATACCAATCATGATGTAAATTTAAAAGATCAAATGATCTTAGCACAAACCATAGCTTGACATGATAGCTTCATTCAGCCCAGGAATACAATTGTACCTGCAGGAAGTTGGTTAGCATGGATAACAGTATTTAAAGGCATTTTCCCACTTGCTTTGTTCACAGTAGGGAGTGCAGAAGCTTGCTGAAATGTGCTCACTTTTTTGAAGATGTTACCTGATGGCTGCTGGACTATCTGAGGAAAAAGTCCAAATATAGGAGAAAACAAGTATTAAGATATAGGGAATCACAATGTTGTAGTAAGAGGTAAGAATCACATAGCCCTCCAGATGTTACTAAACTGCATCTCCCAGTATCCCTCACTGGGCTATGCTAGCCAAGTCAGCTGGAAGTTGCAGTCCAACACCTAGAAGACTGTGTGATTCCCAACCATTTAGATTATAAAATAGACATTTGAGGTGTTTTCCCTGACTTCATCACTGTCCTCCAGTTATGTTTAGAGATAATATTAGTAGGTTTTACAGGTTTAGACATGAACACACCTCTCCCTGGCAAAGCTAACAGGAATAACCTTATTTTAATGTCACACACGTGTGTGCATGTGTAAAATGAATATCTACTTATACATTTGAAAGATATGGAATTTCTTACTCAGTGTTCTTCCTACCAGATACACAAATAGTGGTGACATGGAAAAGCTCATTAATCTTTCTAGTGGTGTCAAGCAAGTGTAGCTCCCTCAGTTTAGCATTTATGGTGAAGAATGTGTTTGTTTCAAGAGCCATTGCAATACTCTGTACTCAGAAATGGAAAGATATGGCCATTACATGTCAGGAAACCTGGCTGATAAAATCAGATGATTTTACTGCAATGGTTAAAGTGACAAATCTTATTAAAGACCGCTATTGAATACAGTGAGCCTGCACCATATGCAGGCTTCACTTCCACAGCTTTCAGCATACATTGAAGCTGCAGGAAAATCTAATGATTGGCGTGCACACCCCATTATTTTCAATGGGGCTTGAGCATACACTATTTTCCCCTTACGCAGGGAGCGGGGTGGAATGGATCCCCCGCATAAGGGAAGGAAACACTGTACTTTTCAAAAGGAGTGGGAACTGATAGTTGATTTTATGAGAAGATATTGGAGGGAAGGAATAGAAATTTTAGGATTTATAGTTGCAAGTAGACTGCAGAAATAGTTATTAGCTTTATAGTTGTATGTATGTAATTTTACCTTATATATTGTTTAAATTATCCAAAACTACTGTATATACTCATGTATAAGTCCAAAAATTTTAGTCAAAAAACTTGACCCCAAAACCAGAGGTTGACTTATCCACGGGTCAATGTTAGTACTGCACTTTAATTCTTATTTTAAAAAAGGAACGATGCACTAGTGAAAGGCAAAATATAATCTGTCCTGGAAGCACTGACCCTCCTCTGTTCTCTCAACCATCCAGCTTTTAGGATGAATACAAACAGCTATGCCTTCTGGAATTTTGTAAGTTCTTTGGCATTGTTTTCCTTTGCTTCATCCTTTAGATTATTTCTTACGTGGCCTAAGTTTTACCCTCGACTTATCCGTGGGGTATATGAAAATCCATAATTTTTGCCCCAAGACCTGCCCTTGACTTATACATGAAGTTGACTTATAGTCGAGTACATACAGTATGTGTTAATAAAAATATCTTTGAAGGCCATTGGAATTGAGTGAGTTTTTTAATTTGTTTGAATGTTTGTGTTTCATTTGATTTTTTTTAAAGAAATATTTATTGGCTGCTTAAAATTAGCTTTAAAATGTTTTGGGAACTTTGTCAAAAGAAAAAAAGGAGAATGAAATTATTTTAAATATTAGATTTCAAACTGAAATAAAAGCTACCCCCATTAAAACTGAAAGAAAGACATTCTGTTTTGGCTCCCTCAAAATTTATTAAGTTCACTTTTAATTTAATAAATTAAATTAAAAGAAAAGAAAAATAGGAATCAAAACCTAAAAATCAATACAGATGGGAAAACATTAACAAGATAGGAGAATATTAAACAGACTTTGACTATTACAGAAGCCTATATGGAAGTGAGAATCAACGTGAAAAAATCTATATGACTGGTGTAATAAAAAGGAAATAATTAAGTTAGATGAAGAGCAAAGAAACTTCCTAGAGAAAGATATAACTGTCGATGAAATCTTAGGAGCAATAGAGGAAGGGAAAATTCGTAAAACCCCTGGACCGGATGGCTTTCCTTTATCTTTCTATAAAACATTTAAACAAGAGCTATGCTACTCCTTATACCAAGTATTTAAAGAGGCCCCTATCAACAAAATACCAGATACTTAGAAGGAAGCAAACATCACCCTAATTTTGAAAGAAAATAAAGGAGATGGTGACCAGGCTAATTATAGACCCATCTCATTATTAAATTCCGATTATAAAATATATACATCAAAAAATATGTTTAAGTAAAATCATTGACGTAGATCAAAAAGGTTTTCTCCCTGGATGACAAATAAGAGAAAATACAAGATACGTTCTAAACATCCTAGAATACTATTATAGACATAATGAAAAGCAAGCAGGGTTATTTTTCTTGAATTTACAGAAAGCTTTTGACTCCGTAAACTGGAATACTATTTTTATGATCCTTGAAGCAATGAATATAGGAGATAATTTTTGTAAATGAATAGAAGGACTTTATAAGGACCAAAAAGCTATCATTTTAATAAATGGGGATAAAACCCCTTTTTTCCCAATTCAAAGAGGAGCACGTCAGGGATGCCCCTTGTCTCCTCTTCTTTTCATAGTCGTGATAGAAATTCTAATTAGGAAAATCAATTTGGACAATGATTTGAAAGGAGTGAAAATTAAAAAATACAAATATAAAATAAAAACTTATGCAGATGATTTGTTTATAAATTTGGAAGACCCATTAGAAAATGTAGAAAATTTAATGAAGATTCTAAAAAAATTTGGAGATCTTAAGTGGCTGTAGAGTGAACCTACAAAAATCTGCGATTCTAACTAAAAATATGAATAAAGAACAAATTCCCAAATTAATTGAACGCGCTGGAATTGAAGTCAAAGGGAAAATAAGATATTTAGGATTAATTATCTCGAACAAAACAAACAAACTTTTTGATAACTATTATGTTACACTATGGAAAAAAAATTAAAAATGAGTTGAATAAATGGAACAAATTGCACATATCCTTTTTAGGCAGGATAGCCGTTATTAAAATGAATATATTACCCAAAACCTTCTTTCTCTTTCAAACACTCCCGATCACAATCCCAGAAAAAAAAATCCTTAAGGATTGGCAGAGAGACTTAACAAATTTTATTTGGGAAGGGAAAAAACCTAGAGTAAAGCCAAAGGTTTTACAAGATGCAAGGGAAAGAGAAAGACTAACAGTTCCAAACATCAAATTATATTAGGATAATAATAATAATAATAATAATAATAATAATATGATGATGATGATGATGATGATGATGATGATGATGATGATGATGATGATGATGATGATGATGCCAACTGCCTACTCTGGATAAAGAATTGGATAAACTTACAAGATAAAAAAGCACTAGAATTGGAATGCAAAGGGCTTAAATTTGGATTGCTTGCCTTTCTTTTAGATTACAAAGAAAAAACAGATCACTCTATTAATAATCACTGTATTAGGCATGCCCTGCTAAAGACGTGGAAGAAATATAGAGATAGGATAGTTACTGGGTTTCCAAAATGGTCTTCCCCGTTAGAAGCAATTTATAGAATACAAATGGAAAGAGAAGGGAACTGGATTATTTATTATGATTTTTTAAACTTAAAGGTAAAGAATTAGAAATTAAAACACAAAAACAATTAGACACACAGGGTTTCAACCTAAATTGGTTCGAATATCAACCAATTTATTCCAAAACTCAGCATGACTTGAAAAAATGGGAAAAGAAGGATAGTAGTTCAGACCTAGAAAAACTTCTGTTGATTAAAGGAAACCAAAAAGGTCTAATGGGAAAATTATAGAAAATATTGCTAAGCTGGGATACAGAACAAGAAATAATCAAGGAAACAATGATAAAATGGGCCAAAGACTGTGGACATTCTATCAACTTAGACCAATGGGGGAAAGCATGGAAAGAAAATATAAAATTTACAGCAGCCCAACATTTGTTTAAAATGTATTTTAGATGGCACCTAACACCAGCAAAATTAGCCAAATTATATAAAAATACAAATAATATCTGCTGGAAATGTGACAAAGCTATAGGATCCTGCTTCCACTGTTGGTGGACTTGTGGGAAAGCAAAGGAATTTTGGAAGACCATTACTAATGAAATAAATGAGATTTTGGAAATTGATATGAAAATAACCCCTGAAGCTATGTTATTAGGAATGTTTGAAGAAAAATTGGATAACAAATATGGAATTTTTTTAATGTATATGGTTTCTGTTGCCAGGATTCTGTATGCAAAGAAATGAGATCGAAAGAGCTACCTAACCTTGAGGATTGGCCTATCTATCTATATGAAATGATGCATATGAACCAACTCTCCTGTGTGATAAAAGAAGACTCTTGGGAGATTGTATCTAAAGACTGGTGTAAAGTTTTAGATTATATTAAGAAGAAATGGGGTGACATAGCTATATGATATCAGTAGTTCAATGTTAAGAAATTATGCTAGAGGCTAGCTTTCGTTATTATAGTGGTTTAGAGAAAATTCAGAAATAAGCTATAGAGAATAAGGATATAACTATTTTCTCTTATTAAAAACTAAAGTAAAAGTAACCGACCTACCTACTTCTTTGTTGGGATATATCGTATTTCTAGAATAACTTTGATCTTGGGGGAAAATAATTATCCTCTAGAACCAATATTTTGAAAGAATAATTAAGTTTAGAGAAGATTAAGTCTAAAGTAAGAGAGTACTAGGCCTTACAAATCAAAGGTGGAGGAAGTCAATTTTTTAGTATGGAAGATAGAGAGTGATAGTGGGAGAAGTTAACTTGGAATATGAGTTAGGAATAGAATATTCAGAGAAGGATTTGTAAGAAGATAGTGGGAGAAAGAGGAAGAAAGAAGGTTAAGCAAGTGTAAAAGGTCAGAGTAGGTATGAATGTAGAGGAAGAGATAAGGGATGGGTTGAATGTGTGGTTAGTTGGGTTTTTTTAAGAAAGGTAATAGGAGTGGGTAGCTATTTGAAAGAGGGTATAAGGTAGGAAAGTACAAAGTATGGAATGATGAACTCCTCGGAATGAAAGACTCCGTTCAAATATTAATATACTATGTAACTTCTCAATGTGATTGTATGATATTGTCTTTGATTTATGTATGTATGTTTTCTTTTAAAATCCAATAAAATTTATTTAAAAAATTATTAAGTTTACAAAAATAAGCCTTTTAAACTATAAGAGCATTAATTAAGCCAACCCAACAAGGCTCTCCAAATATGATTGTAACTCTAATATGGAATCTTAATTTATCCTTTTCCATTAGGGTTGATGACTCAAGTAAATTCTATATATTACTTTGATTACTTTATATTACTGGAAGGATATACTCAGATAAAAATAAGAAGAAATAATTCCCTCTTGATGTAGACTTTAAATGACATCCATATGACAAGAAGTTAATTGAAGACATCTGGAGATAAAGATATTGTAAATATGAATCAGAACCAACTCTAGGAAGTCAATATATGTATTTGTAATTTATGTTATGTTATGTTTCTCATTTGTCACTAAGTAATGTCTATATATGTATCTATGTTTTAAATCAATAAAAACTTATAAAAAATAAAAAATAAAGCAGTCAAAGTGATACACAACAAAAATTGAAAATAGAAAACTGCAGCCAGCAAAAAAAAAAATCCCCACAAGACAGACCAAAAAAAAAAAAAAAAGGGGGGGGGGGTCAGAGAAACAAACAGAAAAAAGAAAAGGCCACTACAGAATTTTAGAAGGTCAATTTAAAGAGGTATGTTTTTAACACCCTTTCTAAAAGCAGCAAGGTTGGGAACTGCTAGAGAAACCACTCCCCCATGTGCCTATCAAGTTGGCCTCTGGAGGTAAAGGCATCCTCAAAGGGGTATCTAAATAAGACTAAGCAAATAGTTCCATAATGAAGCATGTAGTTACTAAGGGAGTTGTGTCTTATTATGAATCTGTCCAGTTATGTCTACAAGGACAGTCTCCTTTAGGATACGTTTCTATGCTCAACAGTTGTACAGGGTGAAATTTCTTTTAACCAAGGCATAGCTGGTAAAGGAATCTCTAGTCAAACTGTTGAGTTCAGTCTATCCATCTTAAGGAATCTGACTACATGGTGAATTCATACACTTAAGCATGCCTGCTCAGAATCATAGCTGAGGAAGTCACCAAAGTCTCCAGCTGACATAGAACATCTATTATTACAACAGTCCCGACTTACTGCCCACTAAGTCTGTGCTGAAGTAGCTCCGCTAACATATCAAGTATATGTCTTGCAATTCAGGGTATCTTCTGAAGCTCCTTCTCCTAGGGGTACCTCAGAGGAGTAATTTTGCCTATAGCATGGTTACTCTAGCTGCCATTCTGACAGCTAGCACAGACACCTTGTGCTCAAAACATTTTTTGGGATGAGGTAACTGACTCAACTTGAGTGGCTCATGAAACTCATTCTTAGGGGTCCTAGGCTTTATCCTTCAAGTTTGTGATGCACCTGAACTCTCAGCCTCCAGCCACAGAGGGCCATGGACTGCTACAGCTGGGAAGGGATTCCATCAGCACATCTGAAGAAGTGGAGTGAAATCCACTAACATTCTTACTAAAATAAATCAAGTTGCCGCTGACAGGTACCATTTCTATTTGTTGCTATTCAACTGCACGGGGGAAGTGCAGAGGACACAATCATGTGTGCAGAGACTTGGAATTGCTGGCACTGCTGAGAATTAGCCAGCTTCCTCAACACTCCAGTTCTGCAGACCAAGTACCAAATAAAGTTCTCTTACCAGCTGCTTTACCTTTACAGCCTGTGAAGTCTGTACAGATTGAGAAATGACAGAATTGGGATGGACAACTCTGATTGTGATTGGTTTCCCAGTGACTGGTGCTCGAGATTGGAGCGCTGTGGTGACTGTTTTAGTGAAGGCTGTTGTAGCAGAAGTAGTCAAGGCTGACTTTCCCACTTGAGGAGACTTTGCCACAGCAGGTGACGGCACTGACTTTACAGAACTAAGAGCAGCAAGTGGAGCAGAAAACATTGTTGCAGGAGTGTGCACTGGTTTTGTAAGCTGAATAAGAGTGTTATTTGTTGTCATCACTGCAATGGAGGAGGTTGGCTGTACAGTCTTCAGAGTATCTATACCTGATGCCAGATGAGTGGAGGGAACAGAATTGGCAACTTGAAGGGGAAATGTCCCCACAGACAAAGCACCATCTGGCTGGGCAAACTGAAGTGAAACAGATCCTCTTGTCACCAGAGATGTACAAGAGACTGGGTCCAAAGTCTGTGGAGAAGATATTCCCAATGGAGTTCTAAGCACAGGCCGTGCAGATTGGAAAGAGGCTGTTGTCACAGGAGTGCTGCTAGCCACTACAGATGCAGATGACAGTGCAGCAGCACAAGTAGAAGCAGCTGTTCGTGGTATAGATTGCTGGAGACACTGCTGTATAAAGGTCTGTATATCTGGAGTGAGGTGCCTTAAGGCATGCACACTTTTCTAGGCAAAGAAGAAAACATAAAATTAGATTTGGCATATTCTTTTCACAATCTATGCTATATAGTCCTTTCATGAGACAACACCATTTGTATTCATCAATCTGCCATTAAATGAAGAGATCACCTTGCTAAATTGTGAAATTTGTAACATCTGATATTCAAGGAACTTGACAAAGCTTTAGGTTTCTTCTCTGCATTGAATTAATAAATCTGAACCTTGGCAGATTTCTTAGGCACATTGGTCAAATTCCCTGATATAAGTCTGGGCCTTTGTGTTTTGCAGATAAGTACACAGCCAGCAATGTTGCAGACCTTCACAACTGAACGCAGCAAATTCATAAGGAAACAGAGAAGGCAGACATCTATGGATTTTCCTTAGCAAGCCAAATCTGGAGACTGCATTGCTGGAATGTGAATTCCCATTCAACAGTGTTAGCTCCATTGCAATTGAACTGTTTTCTTCCAGTGGAAAAATTAGAAAATTATCCAAAGTTTCACAAAGCTTCTAGAACAACTATTCCAAAATCTCAGAATCATAGAGTAGGAAGAGAGTGCAAGGGCCATCAAATCCAAGCCCTTGCCATCCAGAAATACACAATCAAACCACCCCCAACAGATGGCCATCCAACTTCCATTTTAAAACATCCAAAGAAGGAAACTTCAACAGACTCCAAAGAAGTGTGTTCCACTGTCGAACAGCTCTTACTGTCAGGAAGTTCTTCCTAATGTTGAGGTGGAATCCTATAGGTTTTCTACCATTTGATAGGTTTAGTGTATAAATTCATTCTGTTAAAGACAATAAAATATTCAGAAATTTATCTGAACATGGATAAAAAGAGATTTATGGCTTGGAGGAGCAACTTTCTTGGACCACTAATCTCAGCATCCTCAGCCAGAATGGCTGCTGTTCACCCTGGCTCTAGTGTTCCTGGGAGTTATAACCCAAAAAAATCATTTGTCCATACTGTTGCTCCACCCAATGTTCCTGTGAACATGTTTCTCATTAATTACATATATAGCATAAAGAACTAGAAAGGGGTCTTTAAGAACATTCAGCTACATATCACCTGAAGCCCTGAATTCCAGATTTGAGATCTGCTTTATTGAGCTTCATGCCAAAAACATAATGCTCTGACAAAAAGCATGTGCTTGTGAACACTGGGGCAGGACTTGAATTCACTCCCCTTCCTCACTACACAGTTGTATTTTATCCATGTTCAGGTTAATGCTTGCATAACACTACTGATAGCATAGGTCCAAAACATACTATAGAAATAATTCAGTCTGAGACTGCTAGTGCTCAGGAATCCTGATGATTGTAATTTATTGTGGCATCAGAACTCTCTGACAGAGAAGTCTGAATGCCTCACAAAACTACAGTTCCCAGAATTCCCTACCATTGAGCCAGTGTAGTTAGATGTCTCAAACTGGATTATTTCTGCAGTTTGTTTTGGACCACAGACTTACTATAGTGTTCTGTAGCTGAACTGTAGCCCAATGTTTTAATAGAACTATTGGTAACAGACTTAATACAGTATGCCTGCGTCATACGCGGACGCTCTATACATGGCTTTCAGCATATGCTGAAAGCCGCGTGGGACCACGTGGGGCGGCACATCTTCTTTAGATTAATGGGGTACACGCCGCCGCCACATGCACGAGTCCGATTATTTTCAAAAAAGGGTGCACTATATAGTGTTCTGTAGCAGAACTATAACCCATGATATCAACACAGCATAATCTTAGTACACTGCAGGAGTCTCTTCTCATAGTACAGTATTAAAGTAAGTTTTCACTTCTGTGTCTTTGGGTAGCCAAAATCACTACAGAAACACTTAACATCAGTGGACTGTCCTCAAGTAGTGAGCTTGCTACATTGCAGGGAACTGTAAGGACCTTCAGGCCAATAAATGAACAGAATTTAGGAGGTATTAAATTCCCACAAATCCTAGGCACAAGTTCATACTAGCTTGCAACTCATCAGATGGTTCTATAATGTAGCTGTATTACAAGACCACAACAGCAAAGAGAAACAGAATTTTACTAGTGGGCATTAAGTTGCACTTACACACAGACAATTCTCTTGCTGCTTTGTTTCACCATTTAATGACCTTGGTATTCCAAACTAACCTCTCACTCTCTGGTTAAGGATCAATCCCATGCAGGTAACAATGGAGTTACATATTCTTAAGACATACCTTGAGAAAAGGAACAAGATATGGCTGCGGGGAAGACTTCAGCTCAATGTACAGCTTTTTGGTAAACTCTTCTGGTTCAATTTTAGCTTCCTAGGTAGAAAAAAAAAGTTGTAGCATAAATACAACTTGTATCTCCTTTATATCTGCCTACAGCATAACTCACTAATTCACTGACACTCTGGTACTTATGAATTTCATAGCCCCATACTTTGTTCAAGGACAAGCTTTTAAAGAGAAGCTAATATAACTGCTGTTAAAAGCAGTCTATGGCCAGTTTTCACAGGTTCCAAAGCAACACCAATGATAAATTAAAAAGTAGATTTGTAAGTTGTTCCTAAAATAATAATAGTAATAACAGAATTGCACTGATGGCACTACATACTTTGAGGGCCAGATCTGTTCTGTAAAGTATTTTCTACCCCCTGACTACAGAAAAGACTGCATTACAATCTATACTGCTATATCATCTGTTCTTTCAAACAAATTATTATAGCTTTGCATCCAGAAATAGATGGTTAAGGCAAAACAAATAATTTTCTATTGTTTCTCTATTCTGCAGTATTTGTATTATGGGTCCAAAAGACACAGCAAAAATCATCTTCTTTGAGACTGCTTTAACTGTCCTGGCTCAATGCTAGGAAATTTAGGAAACTGTAGTTTTGTGACACATTTAGCCTTCTCTATTAGAGAGCTCTGGTACCATAATAAACTACAATTCCCAGGGTTCCCTAGCACTGAGCCAAGGAAATTAAACCAGTCTCATACGATCTTATTTCTGCAATGTATCTAAGGGTTAAACTACATGCAACATTAAATATATAGTGGGCAGTGGTTTTTTTGTTTCTTACCCCGAAGAAGATCCCATCTGGAAAGGGATGATGGCACTTGGCTAGGGGATGCTGAAACCTCTTTCTCTAACTGTCTGTATGCATGTAAGCTTAGAAGGGGAAGGAGAAAAACTTCCACTGGTGCCAACTGAGGTGTGTGTGTGCATTTTAGCCACCAGGAAAGGAACAAACATAAGAAAAATGGGATAAGAAATCCAAGGTTCTCTTATCCATGTACAGTGGTACCAATTTGAAGGATGCATGCTTTGAATAAAGAAGGCTTATCTGCAAGCCAAGGATTTATATTGTAGTATGTAGTTTAGTCCTAACCAGGGGTTGCCTGGTTTGGATTAAACCCCTTGTATGGAACAGAAACAAAACTACAGAAGTGTTACTACCTACATAGAACAAATGCCATGCAAAATGGAACAGGAGTAATAAAAAGTCAGGCTTATGGAATAAGTTGCAAATCTCTGCCGGGACGGGGGGGGGGGGGGGGGGTCAAAATAAGTTTGTGTATGCTAACTTCCCTCCTATCGCAAGAAATGGAGACACAAGAGAAAGCTGGTTTGAAAGTAGCATTCAATATTCCCCAGTTCCTATTCAAACAGAAAGTTTTCCATTTCATGCCTTTCCCAAGAAACCATGCAAAATGGTATCAACCTTTCTTCAAAAGGCAATAATGAGAACTTCTAGTACAATAACATGGTGGCAAAAAGAACAGAGTACAATGTGAAATGCTGCTCTGATACTGTAACGAGCACATTATGATCTGGGAATGTTTAGAGCTTTTAGATTACCGTATATACTCGACTATAAGTCGACCTCATGTATAAGTCGAGGGCAGGTTTTGGGGGACAAAATTACGGATTTTCTATATGTCCCTTGGATAAATCGAGGGTAAAACACTTAGGGACATGCAACAAAGAATCTAAATGATGAAGCAAAGGAAAACAATGTCAAAGAACCTAAAAAACTATGGCAGGCATAACTGTTTTGTCTCACTCTAAAGGATGGATGGAAGAGAGAGTAAAGGGAGGTCAGTGCTTCCAGGACAGATTGTACTCTTGCCTTTCACAGGGGGTGGTTCCCTTTTTATTAAGAATTAAAGTATAGTACTTACATTGACCGGTGGATAAGTCGGCCTAGGTTTTTGGGGTCAATTTTTTGACTAAAAATTCTAGACTTATACATGAGTATATACAGTATGCTCAAGTGCTACTGCATCATGCTTTAATGACTGATGTGTGAAGATGTGTGAAGATGGGACAGTAAACTTAGACAACGCCAACATTTCATACATTCAATCTAATGCAAATTTGTACACAACTGAAATGCCAATAAAATCACTTCCAAGTAAAGACATTTAGTATCAGGGCAAAAATACTTGCAGATTAACTTTTACCAACAGATTTTCTACCAGGTTCTTCACATTCTGCCCCATTTCTGGTGAATGAGGTCCATTGGATGCCAGTTTTATAAGTGTCGCAAGAAAGTTTTTGCACTTTTTCACATTTTCCAGCGTTTCCTGGTAAGAATCAAAAGCAAGGGTCTAAATTAAATCCTGATCAATTGTTCTGAAACAGTGTAGAGTTTTGCAATCTTAGACTAATTTGCACTTACTGCAGAAATGCTGGCCTGTGCTACAGTTGTGGCTGTATCATGTATCGTGGTTGCATCACGAACTGATTTTGGAGCAGCAGGCAGTACATGAAAATTAGAAATAGGATGATTTCCTGATGTTTCCTTTAGAGTTGTACTTGTGGTAATACTATTTGTTGATGCTACTGACTGGAAGAAAACAGATGTTTAGCTTCACTAATTTGATTTCTAGCAGGAAAAGACATAAGTTTCCACTATACTCATTAAATAATTAGTGGTGCCTCGGGTTACGAAATTAATTCGTTCCGCCATTCCTTTCGTAACCCGAAAATTTCGTAACCCGAAACACTTTTCCGTTAGCACTGGAAAGCCTATAGCTGCACTTTGCAGCATTTGAATTTCGCGCCGAAATGAATTTCGTAACCCGAAAAATATTTCGTAACCCGAAACAGTTTTTGCCAATCCAACTTTTTCGTATCCCGGAAATTTCGTAACCCGATCATTTCGTATCCCGAGGCACCACTGTACATGGTTTATCTCTATGAAGGTGATTTTTAAAAAAAGTTTAGTAGTAATTTCTATGGCTAGCTAGGCCAAACTGCAGCCCAACCACATTTGGAGGACAGTGTGATTCCACACCTCTCAAGAAGATACTCAAAATGACTAGGTACAAAAGGATGTACCAGAGACAGGTTATTTTCTGCAGAAGGACCCAAAATATTGAATTCTCTTTATGCATTTAAACTCATGTTGATATATGGGTGTCACTCTGAAGACATATTCATGTGCTTTTATGTATAGGTTTAATTACAATAATTTCTGTTGTTCATGTATTGTCCCTTTTCTTTCTTCTTTCTTTTAACAGCCTTTGAAAAAAGCCATTAAATATTATTAGGCCAACATGCATTAGAAAAAAAAGGCAGTGGGAGCTAGTTGCAAGAATAACATCACTTTTTTCAACATTCTGAGAGTTTGACTCTTCTTTGCATCCCCACACTTGTCTTCCCCCCTGCAATAAATCAATGAAGTATTTCTTCCCCACTCATTAGCAAATCATGGCACAGGAAGTTTTAATACGTTTTAATCATTACTTTTGTGCTCTGAGCACAATCCTACTCCAGTAAGTAATGAGACAGATTGTTTACTTCAAATGACCAGGAAGAAGCTTCCCTCAGTGACACTGCCAAGTGCATATTTGGAATAGATATGGAACACGACTAGAGTGATTTGTGAACCACAACAATAAAAATACCTTAAAAAATCAATGTCAGCAAATACAATGACAGCCATACCTGGATTACAGCAGTCTTCTTAACACCAGAGGTAATGGAATGAGTTGTCTGAGACACCGTTTTAACAGGAGCTGCTAGAACTTTAAGTACCTGGTTAGCAGAGTTCTTTCAAGAAAAAAACGAGAATAGATATCAATACATTTGAAGTTAGGACAGCTATATGATGTAACTCAGCTCAACTTCTCTTTTTCATGGAGGTAAGATGAGGCTAAACAGGTACTGGACCACTGTGTTAAGTAATGGGCTGGATAAGGGTTAGGAAACTGGAGCTGAGCTCCGATAAGACAGAGGCTCTGTGGATTGGTAGTTCTCAGATATGCAATTTGGATAAACAAGCTACTGTATATTGGATGGGGTTGCACTCCTGCCAAGGGAATAGGTGGAATACTCCTAGAACCAGCTGCATCACTGGATCTCAGGTGGACTCCAATTGCCTTGGGTCAGCATCAACTGAGCCACCATTTGGGACTATTCCTAGACCAGAATAATTTAGTCACCGTACTTCTACAGGACTCCTGCATTTTATGTGGGGCTGCCCAAGTGGGAAGACAACTGGGAATCTGCTGCTGGTATAAATTGCACAGCAACCTAACTGCTACAAAATACTGCAAAGAAACCCTATGAAACCAGTTTTAAACAAACTACTACTCCGGATGCCAATACACTTCCAATTGAAATTCAAGGTGCTGGTGGTACTATTTAGAGCCCTAAACATTTGGGACTTTATATCTTTAAGAGTGTCTCTCTATATATACACTTGTCCGTCCACATTTGCTGGGGATAGGGGCACAGGTCCCCTGTGAATATGGAAAACCCACAAATAACAAAAACACTATGTTTTTACCTGAGAGAACACCTCTCTAGGGATCTCTAGGTCCTCCAGTGCAACACTGTGGTCAACATCTGCCAAACACTGACCACAGAATTGTATAGTTACAAATGCTTAGTGGAGTGTTCTCTCTAGGAATCACTGGGTCCTTCGGCACGGCTTTTGGTTAAAGTTGCACTGGAGGACCTAGATATTCCTAGATAGAACATATTACTAAAATCCATGAATAATCAAATCTGCAAAAGTCAAAGTCGCAAATGTGGCGGGACAAGTATATATGCTTTCCCAAAGACTGAGGTCTGTTGGAGGCAGCCTTCATTATGTACTACCAATGAGGACAGCACATTGTGTCAGGACATGAGGAAGAACCTTCTCTGTTGTGGCACTAGACAGAGTCATATTAAAATATGACTTTTTATTACAGTATTTGGGATATAATGACTTTATCCAGTTTACTCATATACCTGAGTAACTATTTTAACATTTTAATTTTTTAGTTTAATATGACTATATATTTTAACATTATATTAACTTATGAATTTTATTACTGTTCCACATTTTAATGTTTTTTTTTTAAAAAAATGAAAATTATTTTATTTTATGCCATCTTTGGACATTCAGTAAAAATAAAAATAAATATTCAATGCCATAGCTGTGTTAGTCTGGATCAGTATGCAAAGGGATGTTGTAGCACCTTTGAGACTATGGGCCGGAACAAATGGCCCTTGAAAGTCACCATTTGGATGGCTTTGGAGTGTGGTGTTTGGACGCTGCACGTTCTGAAGCCATCCAGAATTTGGGCAGCCACCCAAATATGGGCAGCTTCAAGACGCTCCAGAGATGCAGCATTTATATGCCACACACCACCAGTGTCTTGAAGCTGGCTTCGACAAAGCCAGAAAAGCAGCTTTTTTCCTGCCCAAAAAGGAACTGGGGTTTTTTTCTGCTCCTTTTAGAGCTGACTTGAAGACAGATTGGGGCCACAGTGTGAAGTTGTCACGGCCCCAATCCATCTTCAGTGGGGGCAGCTTCAAGCCACTTCTTCATGCTGGTCTATTCTGGCCCAAAGTGGGTAGCATTAGCTTTCCTAGATGTGAGTCTATGAAAGCTAATGCTACCAACTCCTTTATTTTGCTCAGTTAGTCACAAAGGTGCTACAAAATCCCTGTGCATATTCATATTGTGAAGGAAGACTAGTAAGGATGCATTGAGAAACTGGAGCGTGTCCAAAGGAGGGCGACAAAAATGGTGAAGGGTCTGGAAACCATGCCCTATGAGGAACGACTTAGGGAGCTGGGGATGTTTAGCCTGGAGAAAAGAAGGTTAAGAGGTGATATGATAGCCCTGTTTAAATATTTGAAAGGATATCATATTGAAGAGGGAGCAAGCTTGTTTTCTGCTGCTCCAGAGAACAGGACCCGGAACAATGGATGCAAGCTACAGGAAAAGAGATTCCACCTGAACATTAGGAGGAACTTCCTGACAGTAAGGGCTGTTTGACAGTGGAATGCACTCCCTCGGAGTGTAGTGGAGTCTCCTTCCTTGGAGGTCTTTAAACAGAGGCTGGATGGTCATCTGTCAGGGATGCTTTGATTTGGATTTCCTGCATGGCAGGGGGTTGGACTGGATGGCCCTAGTGGTCTCTTCCAACTCTACGATTCTATGATTCTATGTAAGTATTTTTATGTGTGATATATGCAGATTTATGGTTAAAGATATAGAAAGGAAGAATGGCACTTTTCATACTAACTGGTTTGATTTTAGGGGTTGATTTTTTTTAACTCTATTGTAATTTGATGTATTTTACTGTTGTAACCCGCTCAGATTCTTCGTGATTGGGCGGGCTAGAAATAAATCTTTATTATTATATTATATTATTATTATTATGACCACATGAATATGAGGAAGTAGGCGCAAGTCTATGAAAACTTGTGCTACCAACTTCTACCCTTCAGTTAGTCTCAAAGGTGTGGCAAGATCCCATGTCATACTGTTTTATTTCAGAATGACTAAAATTGACTTTAGTCCACTTCTTCAGATGTATTTGAAGAAATACATTGAAATTCATGTAAACTCATGCTAAAATAAATTAATCTTAAAGCTGTCACTAAACTCCTCCCATCCCATTTTCTTTTTATCATGAAATAGGCCAACAGTTATAAATATAAAAGTAGTTACAGAGTTATTATTTTCAGTGCCAACAAAGGCTATGATTATGCATATATAGGAATATATTTGCATGTGCAGAGAGAAATATATTTGCCTTAATATATGAGCACTGATAGTTGGTATAAGCACGTTCAAAGGGGAAGAGCATAACACATCTATGCAATAGGGAACTGGACCAATCTTAAATAGGATTTTTAAAGCCAACAACCTCCTTAATGTTCTAACAGAAATGCAAAAGAAACCTGACACCTGGACTAGATGTGCCTCACTCACAAGGCTACATCCACGAAAGCTGTAATAAAATTCAGCTTCAGTAAAAATTATTTTATAGCAGTGATAGTAGTGAGAGCCATTTTACAGAAATGTGATTATAGGATTACCTGTGGAGTCTGTATTTTGACCACAGATGAATGTGCAGGTATTGACCATCTTACAGTTGTGTTACTTTGGGTCTGGCTTTGGGCTTGCACTAGGGCTTGCTGAGACACCAACATTAGCTGACCAGTGTTACTTCTGAGAAGAACTGTTCCTGCAGGACAGAACACAACAGGGCCTCCATTACATGTTCTTAGTGAAAAAGAAGGATATTGTCTGAGTTTGCTCTAAGTTTGAATCGTACTAAACACTAAAGAATACTTAACATCCATGACACCCTTCACTGTACTTAATTTAGAATTACTGTACTTCATTTAGAAACAATAAAACCACTGTGCTTTTAAAGTTCTGCTTTAAAGTGCCTTTCTATGTTGCACACGGCTACATTTTTGCAGTGGCCCAATTAGCATTATGACAAGTGTATCTTATATTCTGACCTCAAAAAAAATCATCAAGTTTAAGAAAAAAGTCAGTTCAGAATTATTTTGCTCATGGGACTATGCTGTTAGAACTTTAAAGATATAGATGTTTCATGATCCCTAGTTATCCAAGGGCAATTAAACACAAGTAGCTTAGCTTATGACCAATTAAATGCTAGTTTAAAGTCAGCTTCCATAAGAATGTTAGTCGTTTGACATCAGTACAACAGATTGTAATTAATATGCTCCAGTAACATGTTTTTTATTAATATATAACTGTGTGTTTTCTGAAAAGTATAGCCACGATCTATTCATTTATTTATTCAATTCTGAACAGGACTCATGGTGTATTACTGGATCCCACGGCTTCCACAAAAATCAGTGATCTGCTCCTTCCTCCTATAGGCTTCCATGCATCTCAAAAACTGAATACAGAAAGCTGGAAAAACTCTAAAGCAGGTTTTCAGCACCAGAGGACTGCAGAAAGACAAGGAAGAGCAGATAGTGCCAATGTAACTGATACTGGCTCGAAAATACATTATTGTATCTTGACCTCTTTATGCCTATCAGATTCACTCTAGGGAAGAGACAAATTATAAATTCTTTGACAGTCATGATGCATATGCCAGAGAAGTGCTTTATGCATGTGCAACATACCAAAAGAATTAACCCTTGTAGAATACATATGTACCAATCAATCTTCATGCATTCATGCAATATACTGCAGATTTTCCCCACAAACAAATTCCATACACACCCACCCACCCAAAAACGATGCCTTTATGAAGGACACTGCCAGGATATGTGTCTCCAAGTTGTTTCCAACCTATGTCAACCCTATGGACACCCTATCATGGAGATTTATTAGTAAGATGGGGTTTGCTTATGTCTTCTTTTGAGGTTGAGAGAGTGTGACTTTCCCAAAGTCATTCAGTGGGTTTCCATGGTTGAGTGGGGATTCAAACCCTGGCCTCCAGAGTTTTAGTCCAATGCTCAAACCACTACATGTTGGCTCATATATTCTTAAAAGACTTTGGAAAAGACAGTTAATACAGATATAGCTCAAAACATTTCACTGACTGGAATAGTTTGGATAGATTAAAAATGAAAAACCTAAATTTTCAAACTCTTAAAATATTTTATATTTGCAGTTTTAATTGCTTTAATTTGTTATTCGCCTTGAGACCTTGGAGGGCTGGGAGGGGGGTACAGAAATACCTTAAAGAGGAACAGATTTAAACAAAAATAAAAATTAGTTGTGCACAAATAAGACACTTAAATTGCTTAAATCTGTCTATATGTAAAGGAAAAAGTTCTGAAGCACTTTTTAAACACTTTAGGTAATATATGCATGTATCATCAACAAGTATTACATTTGTATACAACTATTTGAGCACAACTTTTTTTATAGACAGGAAAGTGCAGATCCTCTGAAGGACACACACATCTCACACTTCTGTGCTTCTCTATAGTAAAAGACCAGTCATAGACCTTTTCTGCAAATCCTTTTAACAGCATCTACTGGTGAAACAACTCTTCCTTCATTTGTAGAAACATTTTCACAAGTATTATTCAAGATAAAAATGACTGGTCCCACAGTGCACATGTTATGTCAATTGTCAGGACACTAGGAGGGAAACAGTTCCAATAAAAAAGGCCCTTGGACTAAGTGAAGAAACAGATTACACTTCATTATTTATTCTTAAGAAATGCATTTGCCAACACAGTAGAAACAGATGTTATTAACTTTCAGAGCTCTGCTATTTGACTTGTTTCAAACACCCCCTTTTAATTAGCACATTGTTACTGGATGTGTGAACATCTATAACTTTCCACACAAAAACTGCCGAGAAACAGGGAGAGGTAGATGACAGCATGCATCCCAAAATAGATCTTATGAATTAGCCCTTAGGCATTTAATTTTTTTAAGGAACATCACTGGGTGCTCATACTAGGCATCATTGTTATTAGATTTACAGTTCTGAGATCTAGCATTTTAACACTGATTTGAGTCATTCACCTCTGTTTATGATCTTAAGACCTTTACAGAAAATGTATGTCTCAGAGGCGTGTACACAAACAACACACACACACACTTCACAGGCAACATTTCCAACTTGTACCAACTTGCCAGGGTCATAAACGTGCATTACAAATCCGGTTGAAAAGCCACTTTATGTAACAGATAATTTCAGTTATTAAAGCACTTTTTAACTTAGAGCTAAGCGCCATGATACAGTGTTAACACCACTGACAGTCTGGGAACGGATGAAAACTCGCTAGTAGATTTGGGAGATTTCCCAATCAATTGTAAAAGGAGACATGAATCCTGAATAGCCACATAAAGGATGTGTCTAGTGCTACAGTATTATCAGTGTCCAGACACTCATGTACATCCCAAAAATATATGACATCATTAGAACACCCTTTTACTCATGCTACCAACAGAGACATGCTCTGCAGAAGTGTGCTGCCTATAATACTGGATGTAGCATGTACCTGTCATAGCTAGTAACTATTGTTATCTTTTATGAACGGGTCTTATCCTCTTTAAAGCTCTCCAGTCAGATAACCATCACTGCCACCTCATAGTAGCCAAACTGATAATTTGTCTCCAGATCATGTAAATATTTCTACATCATACAAGATACTAACACAAGCACACATTTGCCAATACTCATCATTTTTGTCAAGGTAAAAAGGACCAAAGGGCTTCCCTAACTCTAAAACACACTTTTTAAGATACGGTGACCCAAATTGTACGTACATAGTTCACAGGCCCAGAACTGTTAATAGTGTTGCAAATGTGTTCACACCACAGACTTTATTAGTAGTTTGATTTTCAAATCCTATCCTAATGGTGACAACATGGAAATGACTTTCTTCCAGCTGTCAAACACTAGGTCACCATTTTCACCAAAGTATGCACCACAATCCTTAGATTCCTTTTGCAGCAGTTACTGGCAACTCAGACCCATCACCCAAAGGTATCCACCTCCATCTTGGGACTCTGAGGGGGAGAGAAAGAACTGCGCCCCTCCCAAGGTATCCACCCCATCTTGGGACTCTGAGGGGGAGAAAAGGAACTGCGCCCTCCCAAAGGTATCCAACTCCATCTTGGGACTCTGGGGGGAGAGAAAGGAACTGCGCCCCCCAAAGGTATCCACTCCATCTTGGACTCTGAGGGGGAGAGAAAGGAACTGCGCCCTCCCCAAAGGTATCCAACTACCATCTTGGACTCTGAGGGGAGAGAAAGGAACTGCGCCCTCCCAAAGGTATCCACCCCATCTTGGGACTTCTGAGGGGGAGAGAAAGGAAATGCCGCCCTCCCAAGGTTATCACTCCATCCTGGCTCTGAGGGGGAGAGAGGGTGGGCAACGCCACAGTCTGTCCTTAAGATACGATCCCCATCTGCCATCTGCCATGGCCAGGCCTCAGAGGGAGAGAAGAATGCTGGACCAATCCCCTTCCCCTCAACCATTCCCTTCTCCTTTGTGTCGTGTCTTCTTAGATTGTAAGCATGAGGCAGGGAACCGTCTAATAAATGATTTTATGTACAGTGCTGTGTAAATTACAGCGCTATATATAATAAAGTTTAATAATAATAATAAAATTCTTCCTCCCACCCCATCCCCATGATACATTTCTTCACACTTTCTTGCTGTGAGCCACATTTGCCATTTTAAAGTCCCCACCCACAGTATGAAATCCTTTTAGAGATCTTCACTATCCCTGTATTAGTCTTATGTTTTCAACAAAACTGACCATCCCACTGTTCACATCTGGCTCCAGTTTATTAATGAATACCAGTAAATTAAAGGATGCATCCCAGCATAGATCTTAGAGAGACAACATTATTGCTTATATTACTGTTCAGGTTCCATATGAAAACTATTCATTCCTGTCATGTGCATCTTACTTCCTATCCACAGAAATACCCAGACGTGAAGCTATGGGAGGAAGAGGGAAGATATTACCACCACTACCCTCATAAGAATTCTGCTTCTGCCCATGAAAGTTTACTTCAGTCCCCAAATTTCTAGAATTAGAGAGAGAGAAAGAGAAAGAAAGAGAGAGGGGCAGGGGAAAATTTAAACCTCATACCTAAAACTCTTCTATTTGCTATGTTTGCATTCCCTTGGTCACTCTGCCTGCCCCTTTGCTTTGGATGCCTAAACTGTAATTTCTAAATTTTCAACCTGAAGTTTCATTTATTACAGTGCTAAAAATCTGAACATAGATGTAAAATTTCCTGGGGTTCAGAATTCTTATTTGGGGGGGCAATCCTCATGTTGCCTCCTCTATAGCAATACACCTGCAGAGACCTCTCCTCTAATTCTACAACTATGAAGTCTGCTCAGCAGCTTTTGGTGAGGAACCATTTCCAGTACTTTTTGAAAGGGCAAATGCACCACATTAACCAGATTGTGTTTATGAAATCTTAAGACTACAGAAGCCATGATGACTCTCCTTCAGAGTGGAGATGCAATGTTTAATTCACAATGTTTCTATATCTAAACAAGCCTTCAACAGCATTATAAAAAGAGCTAAGATTCAGCAGAGAGAAAATTTCCAGAACTATGTAGTAGGCTTATTTTTTATTAATCCCAGAACTAACACCAGAGTGTTTGCCCAAAATACAAACATCTTAGAACAGAGATTGAGTGGTTCTCCAGATGTCACTAGTCTGCAGCTTCTATTATGTATTACCCTTCTCTATGCTAGCTAGAAGTTATGAAAGTTGCAATCAAACAACATCTGTACGGCCATGTATTTCCAGTCCTGCATTAGAATAACTACTGCTTAAATCTGCCTATATGTAAAGGCAAAAATTCTGAAGCTATTTTTAAACACTTTTTAGGTGACATATACATGTGTCATTAACAAGTGTCGTATCTGAAAAAGCATCCTTTCCTATGAGAAGGAATGGGAATGCCTCTTTTAAGACCATAGTTGTATTTTTAGGTGATTCACGCATGTGTCATCTTTGAAGAGGCATCCCTTCCTATGTGAAAGAATGGGAATGCCTCTTATAAAATCATGCATGTAGTAACTATTTCCCTCAAAGCTGTCTGATCAATAAATATTTTTGTTCCACCCTTCACTTAAAGAGTTCAAAGCAAAGAGAGGAAAGCACATTCCTTTTGTTTCACTGTCACTTCTGATCAAATCAGGTTTTAAAATGTGAGATTCCCAAAATCCCTTTACCAGTAAAAAGAACAGAATGACTACTGTTCATAGCATCATGGCTCATGGGGAGGAGGCACTAGCCCCAACCATCCGACACTCTAGCCCAGCTTTCCTAATATAGAAATCGAACACCAGATGACAGGCAATTCATAGCTTTTCTCAACTCTGCTGCTGTGCAATTGACTAGGCAGCCTTGTACAAAGATAGATAAAAAGATCTGGCACAGGGAGAATGGAGGAATGAGAGATTTGGCTATATCTGACACTGTCACACTATACTGTTATAGTACCATAATTCCGCTTTCAATTACTATGGCTGTCTCCTGTGTAATTTTGGGATTTGTAGTTTAAGGAGGGGCATTTAGAATTCTCAGCCAGAGAACTCTTAGGTATCACTAAACTACAAACCACAGAATTCCACAAGAGGAAGCCATAACAGTCAAAGTGGAAGAACAGCACTATAACAGTGTAGCGTGATACTGTCCTTGTTATTTGCAGTAGAGGGAGTGAAGAACTAAGAGATAAAAGAAGAGAGAAAGAGGTGAGCATGGAGATGCAAAACATCAACAAGGAAAAAGAGAATGCACAGGAACAGAATAATAACCAAGAATGTACTGTACAGGAAATACAGAATATAAAGGACCATAGAGAACTAACAAAGCCCTAATACCAAGTTGGGAATTGGTGCACCAAATATAATTCTGTAATCTAAAGCTGCAATCTTTGAGGCATGTATTTATGACATATGCAAACTATCACAGAAGAAACTTACCAGGATGGCCTGCAATAAAATATGGAAACAAATGTCACATATACATTGGGATTTATTCATAATCAAGTACATATGAACTCAGGTTAAGAGAATGTTTACTAGTGATGGTTAAAGCTGCTTTTGCAATTCTGTGTCAAAATGCAAGTTCTATATGGGCTAGGATGTAAGGCAGCTTTAAAATGGTTTTCTTCTGCTTTCTGACTTTGACATTCACTGTGTAGATGGGCTGTATAAAAAGCCCAGGGCTGCTTTTGGTGTCATGTGTCAAAATGCCTTTTAGACTGAGGCACATGGCCTAACCAGTGTAACTGCTTTTATGATCCCCGTCTATAAAGTACACAAAGGTTGTATAACACTGCCATCTAATGGAACTGCTAACAAGCACCTTTTATCTTCATAAAATCCAAGTGTTTATCACAAAAAGTGCCAGAGTGCATGAACTCATTAGCTCTAGCTTATTATACAGGTTTATATTTAAAGGCATGCCTACACAATTATAATACTGAATTGAAGCATTCTCTTGAGGAGAGCAAATGCTCCACTATTTTAGAATGCCACATCTCTGGGGTTGTATGTTTCTGTGCACCAAGATATTCTTAAACCCAAACTGGACACGAACACATTGCCAGCATGGCTGCAAATAAGCCATTTTCTCAATGTACAAATATTTAGTAACGGCAAAAAAATGTTATTGCATTGTTACTGCCAGTTATTACATCACTGATTACACAAGCTATTGTTTATCGTGTCAAATGACATTTTAAAAAGATCTTATCTACTCAGAGACAAGGTCTCCAGATGGACAGTATCTAGGCAGAAATACTCTATACTTTCAAAGCTAGACTTAACTCTGGTACTGGAGAATGCCAACCCAATTCTACTCTTGCCTTCACTTGCCCTTTCTCGCATCAGCTAGCAAGCCTGGCAACTTCTGTCCCATCCTCATTTGGCACTTGATTAGATGGACCAGTGGTCAATGGTCCAGCCTAGTACAAAGAAGCTTCATGGGGTCTGGTCTTGAAGATTTCCACACATGCACCATTCACATTTTTAACTTCAAAGTTCCCAAAACACACTGCAGAAATACTCTGGTTTGAGACTTCTTTAACTGCCCTAGCTCAGTGCTAGAGAATTCTGGGAACTATAGTTCTGTGAAACATTTAGCCTCCTCTGTCAGAGCGCTCTGGTGCCACAATAAACTACAGTTCCCAGAATTCCTCAGCACTGAACTAGGGCAGTTAAAGCAGTCTCAAACCTGATTATTTCTCTGTGTTTTGGACCTGAGTGAACTTTTTAAACAAAAATTGACAGTACACTGATAGCTATGCAGAAACAGTAGCTTACCACCTGGAGGCAAATACTAACAGGCTGCAGTCCTTTATTGGGGGACAAAACCCATCTTCTTCTTCTTTAACAGTAGAGTTTGTATTTAGATAAACAAATATATCAAGGACATTTTCCTTTATACTGTTCCTTTAATTTAACCTTTATTTAATATCTTCCTTGAAACCTTTTAACAGTATCTTTATGAGGCTGCTCATGTATCTGTATAAAATTGTCTCCACTCAGAGAGATGTTTTTATGTTGCAACCAATGAGGTAGGTAAGTAGCCCTACTCAATGAGCTTTATACACAAGAAAGAATTTCAACCCAGTTCTTCAGTTACAAGTCTAAAGCCTATACTGTGATTTTTTTATTCAAATAACTAAAAGCACTGATACAGAGGTGAACATTTTGTACTACAGTATTTATCTGTAGAAGTGTGTTCAGACAATATTGGTAATATAATAAACCAATATAATATCAGCCCAGTTGGGCAGATTCAATATTTATCATTTTGGAAAAAATTATATAAATAAAGTGTGTGTGTGTGTGTGTGTGTGTATTTCCAGGCAGATATTCTAAGAAGTAGCCATCATTTATAAATCTTTGGGAATGTTACAAATAATAAATTACTAGTTCTCAGTGCCTTCACTTTCATTAATATAAGCAACATAAGGGGAACATATGCTATTGAATTGTCATGTCTTAAAATATTTATGGGAATTTAAATGAATTCAAAGCCTTATTTAGAAAATGTTTCAAGATTTAAATCACAAGCAGCTTTATTTATTTTTTCTTAAACAAGAGTTTGGTCAACCTGTTATCAGCTTCAGCCGATACGCCAACTGCGACCCTTCCTTGGCCGGGGGGACCTTGAAACCGTTACACATGCTCTGGTAACCTCTTGATTAGATTTCTGTAATGCGCTTTACATGGGGCAACCCTTGTACCAAACCCGGAAGCTTCAATTAGTGCAGAATATGGCTGCTCGGCTGGTTACTGGATGTTCCAGGGCCAGCCATAAAACACCAGTCCTAAAAGATCTCCATTGGCTGCCTATTCACTTCTGGGCCGAATACAAAGTGTTGGTTATCACCTATAAAGCCCTAAATGGCTTGGACCCAGGGTACTTGGAGGACCGCCTCTCCCCATACAATCCGCCCCGCACTCTCAGGTCGGGTGAAAGACATCTTTTAAGAGTTCCAGACGCTCGATATATATCAGCTCAGAGGGCTATCTCTATTTCAGCCCCTCAGCTCTGGAACTCCCTCCCCAATGAGCTCCGTACTCCCACCTCCCTCGATGCTTTCAAGAAGAACTTGAAGACTTTTTTGTTCCGCCAGGCTTTCCCCCCGTGAGCCTTGTGGTCATTCTCTTCCCCTTGGCAATGTTTTTGTGTATTCCATTCTACACAGCCACTTGTATAGGGTGTTGTTAGTTTTTACTGTTCTTAATTGCTAACTTTGTATTATTGTCATGCTGATGTTTTAATTGTCTTACTCTTTGATGTACACCGCTGTGATCGCTGGAATAGCGGTATAGAAATAAAATTTTATTATTATTATTTATTATTAATAAGTTTCATTAACAGATTAATAAACAGCATAAAGCTTCTGATAAAAAACACAACAATGTCAAAAATCTAGAAAAATATAGCTACATTTGTAATTATATTCCCACTACAAATCACATAGCAGGTACAGAATGGCAATAGCAACAAAACTAATTATAGGCAATGTCACTACAGTCAGTTTTGGAAAACTGTCCAAAGAGAGCAACAAGGAGGCAACCTATGTTATTAATACCACATTCTAGTGTGGAGGCACTATAATTTGGGTAGTTGCTGGAATAACTGCCCCATATAAGAGCATACTGCAAACTATGTACATGAACAGTCTGCTTGAATTTTTGTCTTTCAAAGTGCAGGATTTGACACATTATTCTAGACCAGTCATTCCCAAATGTTCATTCTCCAGATATTTTGCTCCCAGAGTTCCTGATAATTCTAGAGATTAAGAACAACCATGATAAAAGCCCTTAGTGGTCTCTCTACTAAATGTACCTGTGAGGGTGGCAGGATCCAGAGAAGGTCCTAATGTAAAACAATATCAGAGCCCAGGCAAGCTTATATGAAAGAATATGGTACTTCAGATAGCCTGAACCCAAGTCATGTAGGGTTTGAACTCTGCACAGAAATACTTTTTTATGAGATTTTTCCAGCTATGTGGCCATGTACTGTAAGAATATGTTGCTAGGGATAAAATCTTCCAGAACATGACCACATTGCCCTACCGCCCCCCCCAAAAAAAAACCCCATGGATGTTGGCCATGAAAGCCTTCGACTTCACATCTGCCCAGAAACATAACAGTAGCCAGTGCAACTAGTCCCTATTACCAGGCCCAGTCAACAATATGGCTGCATCTCCTTGGGCCAGCTGAAGGTTCTGAACATTTTTCACTGGCAGACCAATGTAAGGTACGGTACATTACAGAAACCCAAATGGGATGCAACTAAATCATGTGTCACTATAGCTAGATTAGACATTTTGCTTTAACTCTGTACATGTATTCTTGACCCCACAGAAAAAGAATAACCCCGTTCAGCACAAAGCTAAATCCTGTCCCTGATCTACTTATGACTGACCAAGAACATCTGTTTTGTCTGGCTCAAGCTTCAATTTAGTCTTTTATCCACTCTTTTGCTGATATTAAGAGTAAAATAGGCATAGCTCCCCACCCCTATTTCTTTAGATTGAGCGATCGAGGGTTCTTTGTTGTTTGCATTGTTGGAGGTCCCTGTTGTCACCTCCTAGTTGCCTAGGCTTCCAATTCAAGAACAATGGTCCAAACTGGCACAGTTAGCATTAACACTCCACTTAAAAAGTGTTGAAATGTCAGAATATTTAATATTGGGGAATGAGCAGGTTCTCTGTTATTCTTTCAGACTATCCTAGGCTATCAATTACATAATGGATCTACAACTATACAAATATACTATAGAAACATAGACTTTTTATGTGTCTAGGCAGATTAACTATCAGTTGACTTTACCCAACATGTAAAACACATTAGCATCCCACTCAGTGCTATCGTATGTACAGATGTGCATTTGATAAGAAATGCCACATGAAATTCTTTCACATTCATCTTTACAAATATTAAGAGGCATCATTATACATTGGTCTCACATTTCTAAGGAAGTGAGCCTTTTAATCTCTACTTTCTTCCTAGAAGGAATCTCTACTTAACACATATTTCACTTAAGCCTAACATTTATGGATGAAAACAGAGGCATTCTTGGGAAATAATATTCCTGGGCATTAATATGCCCAGCAGCACCCATTACACACACACACACACAAATATAAATTATCTATGTCAGGCATCCATTATAATCAAAGTGGACATTTATCTATTTAGAAAATACTATATTATTATAACCTATTTGAAAGCAAAAGCTCTCCTATCAGCATAATCTGGGTAGCTATCAGCCAGGAACAGTGAAACTACATACTACATGCTTAGTATCTCCAATTAGCTAGTTTTATAACATCTCTACTTTCTCTACATCTACTCGGAGATCTCACAAACATAATTAGTCTCATCTAATCAGAGATGGATCTTACTGGTCTTTAATCAGTGACTCATAATTTGAAGGCCAGTGTTTCTTGATTGCCTTGTATCAGATCACATCAGATATCAATGTTAGTAACCCTCTTATACCAATGCAATATTTTGTGTTTGTGTCTTTCTCTTTCAGGCCATTTGTTTTATCACATTGTTTTGAGTTAGTTCGATTTCATACCTGGTGATTAACCCATTCACTTATACGCTTAACACCACACACATGCCTTCTTGGCTTCATACTTTGGGCAGACATACACATCTCTTTACTGTTAAGGCTTCAAGGCTTTGGTTTTTGCAAAATCAAACTCCAAATCAATGCTTAGCCTGTTAGAAATACTGGTTTAAAACACAACAACTTCCTCAGATTTAGGTGGAAAGGAGAAACAGAGTTGGGTAACATCACCATACTGGTGGCAATGGACTTTTAAAGATTCAAAAACCCTCTCCCAGTTCTCATCTGTTTATTAAATAGCACAGGGTACAAAATGGACAGCTGAAGGACACCACAAGCAGTCAAGACATCAATAGGAATTCCCAAGACCACATTTTTGATAAAGTTGTCCATCAAGGTAACTAAAGTTGCTTCTAGCCCAAAAGAACGCATGAAAGGGATATAGATAAACTACAGTATCTCACCCAGGAACCCCTGGATCCAGAAGGCCATCTCATGCTCTATTCACATATGCAATAGCTCCCCTGATTTCAGGCTACAGCTTTTTCCAGTCTTATATGGAAATGCCAGGGGCTGAATCTGAGACTTTTCCATGTCAAGAGTGTATACTCCTACTGAGATATAGCCCTTTGTTAAGATTGTAAACTACCAATGGTTTATTGCCTCTTAGTATAAAATTATTATTATTATTATTATTATTATTATTATTATTATTATTATTATTATTATTATTATTATTATCCTTTATTTATAAAGCACTGTAAATTTACACAGCGCTGTACATAAATTTTTTAGTCAGACGGTTCCCTGCCCTCAGGCTTACAATCTAAAAGACATGACACAAAAGGAGAAGGGAGTGGTGGTGGGGAATAGGATCAGGTCCAGCAGATCTTCTCAACCTCTGAGGCCTGGACCAAGGCAGATGGACTGGAGGAAGGGCTTGGCTTCTTGGAGCTAGCCTGCCTTCCGCTCCCTCAAGATGGTGGATGAAGGGAGGGCTTTTCTTCTTCCAGGCACGCCTGTTAGAGCTAGCCAGTTTACATTCTGCAAGATTGTTGTTGTGTGCCTTCAAGTAGTTTCTGACTTATGATGACCCTAAAGCAAACTTATCACAGTTTTGGTAAGATAGGTTCGGAGAGTTTGCTTTCCCCTTTCTCTGAGGTTGAGAGTGTGTGTCACCCAGTAGGTTTCCATGACTGAATTCAGACCCTGGTCTCCAGAGTCATAGTTTCACACTCAAACAACAACCCAACACTCTCTATTCTACAGGATACTGAAAGAAAATTAAAGGTGTTCTAGAATAGATCCCACCTGTTGCTCAAGAGCCTGGTTCTTAAAGAGCTTATAGGTAAACCTTCCATATTTGTGCAGCTTCTACAAACCAATGTTTGCTTGTTAAGCAGGAAAATAATAGAAACCTGAAGCAGCACTACCAAAGTCTTCAATTGGAACTCAGCTTCTAGCAAAGGGAATTGAGCTAAGGACTGTCAATTTCTCAGTAACAGCATATAAAATAGATAATCTCTTGCAATCCATTATAAAGTCACCATAGTTTACATAAATTCTGACTGGGCCTTATGAAGATCAACCAGTAATCCCTTTTGCACTTTACCTAAACAATCATGAGTTTGACTGGGAGCTGCTCTTGCGCTGTTAGGACAAATGGCTTTCATGCTTCCCAGATACATTTAACAACTGCCTCTCTTGTGTTTGCTACCTGTTCTGTGCATTCCATTCTCTTCTGTACAACCTTCCCTCTCAAAAGGATGATTGTGATGGTATTAGTGTGATCCAGCAAGTGAAGAATTAGATGATACAAGTAAAGGAGATCTGAGAAGCACTGCATCCTTCTATCATCCACTGTGGCATTTTCACTTTCTATATACCACACTAGTCAAGCCTCATCTGAAGTACTGCATTCAGTTCTGGAAGGGTACAGCAATAAGTTGGTGAAGGTTCAGGGAAGGGCAACGAGGATAGTAAGAGGTATGGAGAACAAAACATATAAGGAAAGGTCAAGGGAGTTTGGCATATTTAGCTCGGAGAAGAGAAGATTGAGGAGAGACAGGACTGTGCTCTCTAAATATCAAAAGTGCTCTCACAGAGAGGAAAATGCAGGTTTGTCCTCTGCTGTCCTGGAGGGATAGGGCCAGGTGTAATGGTTTTCAGTTAGAAGAGAAGATTTCGATTGAACATTATAAGGTATGTCTTGGCAATAAGAACTATTTGACAATGGAATCAATCACCTAGAGATGTGTTGGGGTCTCTTTCTCTGCACAGCTTCAGAAAGAGGCTGGACAACTACCCAGTGGACCCAGCTGGATTTCCTGCACTGAGGGACTGAACTGATGGTCTCTGCCGCCCTGCCCCCCCACAAAAAAAAACTATGATTCTCTGATTTTACCTATAATTAAAACGCTTTAAATTCTGAAAATCTTTGGTTCCGTTGACTCATTTCATTTTGTATTGTCATGAGACAATACAAAATAGTACTAACAAGTGCTAGCTATCCTGTTGTCTGACAGATCCTCCACCAGTGTCATCCCCCACTACTACTGCTGCCCAGTAGCTTTTTGGCACATTTAGGTGGTGTACAGACCCCGCCCCTTTGGGGCAGCCTGTACCCGCCCCTTTCCCCGACGGATTGGGGCCTCAGCTGCCACAGCAGCAGCCCTGAGGCCCCGATCCGCCATTTTTCCAGGCCATGGGGAAGCGGCAAAAGGCCGCTTCCCCGCGGCCTGGAAAGGGTTGTCCTTGGGACTTCATGCCCCAAGGACACCTGACAGCAGCGGGGAATGGGAGAAAGGGGCCACTTGGCCCCTTTCTCCTTTGTGTCACTGGAGCAGCTGTGTAAAGACTGCGCCAGCGACACAAACCCAGAAAGGAGCTCCAAAATGGAGCTCCTTCCATGGCTCCAAGATGTCACATCCGCACCGCCCCATTTGGAGATGGCGCAGCTGTGACATCGTAATGGCAGCGCCTATGTAGAATGGGCACTGCCATTACAACGTTGCGGGGCATCTGGAAAGGACGTCCCGAGGCAACCCTAGTACGTGTGCAGGCAGGCGCAAAGCGCTGGTCTGTACAGCACCATAGTCTGGCTCATCAGCAAAAGTCTGACTGATATGGGAGATCATATCAGTAGTACAGAGCAACACTGCAGTTCTGTAACTCAAGCTGTAGATATACACACCTGTATAAAGAACCATAACAATCTCCAGATATTATTGTGCAGCCTGGTTCCATAACTCCCCTATGTCAAGAATAAGGCAAGGGATGTTGGAGAGGAAGCAAAGATGAGTGCAGAAACAGACAAATTTGCCTTCACATTCCAAGCCACTATGAAATGACACCCAAGGATATTTTTCTCATGCTGGATTTCAGGAGTCACATCTATTTTCAAATCAGTGCAGCCTTAGTAACAAAAGAGAAATAGTCTGGATACATACATACTGAAATGCACTGGTTTACAGAAAACCTTCAATGTAATGATTTATCATTTCTCTAAAATTTAAGGTCCACGTCAAGCATGGGCGTTTGCAGTAGAAGCAGTTCATTCAGGAACTGCATTGACTACTCAAAACATGAAACAAAAACAACAAAGTAGCAAGACATCCACATATGCATTTCAAACATGGAGAGTTGTATAATGTCAAGCCTATTCAAAAAGTGTATTGAAGCCTACTGAAAAAGTATATTGTTGCACTTAGGCTTCCAAGAGCAACAATTAATTCTCTTTTTCTGAGAAAAGACAGTCAGTCTGAGGATTCTGAAGCTGTGCAGGGCCACAAAAACATTATTGGGGCCACACTTTGCTCACCCCATCCTACTTAGATGCAACTTGTTTTTTTTATCATGGTCAAGAAAGGATGTCATCTCAATGTTACTGGCTATATCTGAGAAGCTACTGAAGGCTGCATATCCACTGCAGAAAAAAATGCAGTTTGACAATACAGCCACGGCTTAATACTATGGAATTATGAGATTTGCAATTTGTTGTGGCATCAGAGTTCTGGCAGAGGCTAAATGTCTCACAAAACCACAAATCCCAGAATTTCATAATACTGTGTCATGGCAATTAAAGTGGTGGCAAACTGCAGATTCAACCCTAGTCACCAAACATGTTGAGATGAAATTGTTGATTAGGACAATAAATTGAAGTGGATGAAAAGAACAATCTTTCTAGCCATAAGCAGTGAACCAGAGTAGATGTCACCAATGCCGTAACATGCCACGAGGTCACAAATGAGGGAGAAGTGGTGGTCTGAGAGGGTTTTTTAATGTAAGTGCCTCTTCTTGCTGTGTACTGTAATTGTGTCATTTTTAACATGGCCAGGGGCCACACATTCATGTTAGGGTTGGTGGCACAGCTCCTCCTCCACAGGTGTAAAAACTACAAATATAGCCCCGCTATTATTTCTACCTAACAGAACACTCAGGCAGAACACTAAATCCTCCAAGATGAGGACTTCCAGCAGACATAGGGACTGTACAGATGAGAAGAAAGGGGCGACTTTTCTCTTCTGGATCATGGTCATGGCAACCACACAGCCATGACAACAATCCTCTTGCACTGCTGCCAAGGCACGATTAGCACCCTGGCATGGTGGAGCGATGTCATGGGGTGCGCCGCGCCGTTTGGACGTGGCGCACATGCAATATCATCGACACTTGTGCCATATGGACAGCGCTGCACAGCAATGCTGCTGCTGTGACATGCTAGGATTCGGGAGCGTGCAGATGCTGCATGCTCCTGAAGCCTAGTATCACCGCCATGATGCCGCTTCCCACCCATGTGTACCGGGCCACAGAATCACATTGAAGGACCTAGAAAGGCTTAGAGAAAACATTTTTCTGTGTTTTTTGTTTTTCTTTCATTATTTAAAGCAAAAGATTTCCCTCCTACTGTAATCAATGAGAGAGAAAGTACTTATACCAGCTCCAGGCTGGCGTAAAAGTCTACCTCATAATCTGTTTCCTCATTCTGTCTTCTCCAGATGCTGGCATTTCAATGTCATTGAGGAGGACGGAATCATCCCTAAATTTGCAAGTTCCTGATTGACAGGACTCCTAACTCGGAGACTCTGTGAGCCAAAGTAATAGCTGTAAGAAAGACATCCTTCCAGGTGAGTAGCTTAATGTCCATTTTATGAAGAGGTTTGAAGGGTGCCCTGGTAAGAGCTGCCAGCACTATATGTAGATCTGGAACGGATCCCCACGTAAGGAGAGGGCCCACTGTATTTAGTACAGGAAGATGTTAATGAAGCTTGGTAATCTTTTAGGTTATTTTATTAATACATATATAAAATAGTGCATACACACATACAGAACATGTAAGAAATCAAACATCTCATATCATACTCATTTTAGGAAATGTCACTAAGAGACAGCCATGGGGGCTTGCATTCATAAGGAATTAAGCATCTTGCAGTGTATTCATCAGGAATTCTATATATCATGTTATTCTAACAGGCATCCATGGAGCAAACATACATTTCCACAAGCATCTCAAAACAGAAGCATCTGTTATACCAATAACAGGCTTTGCACTACAGTGCAATATCTAATATTATGGAGATTATCACACAAATCCCTTTCTCGCCTCTTGTCTGCTAAAGTCATGTAATCAAAAATAAAATGAGAACATTCTGATTTTACAGTAGCCATCACCACACTTCTTTCATGCATGTGAGGGGGGTTCCTGCCCCCATAGCACTCCCTTCCTCCCCATTCCTTTACCCTTCCCTCCCTTATGCCTTATCCAGCATGCCTTTAGTATTTTTGGATTTTGTTTTTTCTGTTTTTTTGCACAATTATGGAGTTCTGCATCTCCAATTTAAGCTTTTTAAAATTACTTCTTGAAACTATAAGTCTTCAGAGCTACAGAATTGTGTGAAAAACAGGAAAAAAATAGCAAGGGGGAAGGGGAAAGTGAGGAAGAGAGGACAATAACATCACATAACTGCCAATCACCCAAATGTCCTGGGAAGGGCTTTTCGCACGTGGGGCATTGCAGGATTAGCAGCTCATTCATGGGTTTCCCCCAAGAATGAAAAGGACTGGAGCAGGGGCAGGGCAGCTACAGGAGGGAAGTAGTGTCATGAGATCACCATCACTGATGTCACTTCCCTCCCAATGAAATCACAGTTTAAAAACCAGGTGTGATAGTCTCCTGTATTTAAAGAATAGGTTCTCTCTCCCTCTCACTAGCATTTAAAAGGTATTTACTACCCTTCACCAGCCAAGAACAGACATCAGACAGTTAAGTGTCACTTCACTGGAGGCTGTCATAAACAGCCTCTATGTCCTGTCTCCAGAGGCAGCTTAATACTACAGTATCTATAGGCCATTCTTATCTATTTGCCTTTCAGCCAGTTAGTAATAAGTTTTACTGGTCTTTTGCCCTCAAACAGCGGGAAATTAGTTTTAATGGCCTTCTGTAGCAAATAATAGCAATAGCAAGTACATTTCTATACCGCTTCTCATTGAACTAAGCACTCCCCAAGCAGTTTACAATGTGTTAGCTAACTGCCCCCAACAAGCTGGGTACTTATTTTAGCAACCAATGGCCCGTTACAAACGGGCCAGAAAGTATGCACGGAGCGCGTACTAGGGTTAGAAAGGGGCAGTGCTTCCGCACCCCCTAACCCTAGTGCGCGCTCTGCGCGCACAAAATGGCAGCAGCCATTCCACACGCCCGCCACCATGACGACGTCACGACCTCGCAGCCTCTATACAGGGCGGCGCAGACGTGCCGTCCTCGCTCCGTGCCAGGGCGCCCGGCGGACCAAAGGAGAAAGGGGCCAAGCGGCCCCTTTGTCCTCCTCCCCACCGCTGCGGCGTGTCCTTGGGGCTTGAAGCCCCAAGGACAGCCCTTTCCAGGCTGCGGGGAAGGGGCCTTTTGCCGCTTCCCTGCAGCCTGAAAAGCAGCGGATCGGGGCCTCAGCGGCTGCTGCTCTAGACGCTGAGGCCCCGATACCCCAGGGAAAGGGGCGGGTACAGCCCGCCCCAAACGGGCGGTCTGTAACCCGCCAATGAATGTAAGACTGAATGGACCTTGGAGCCCCTGGGATTGAACTCACAACCTTGTGGCTGCAGTATAGGCATCTAACCAATGCGCCACCAGTGCAAAGCAGCTATTATCTATGCGTATAACTGGCCACCTTTATTTTGGTTATCTGCCATCAGACAATTGCACTGTATCATGTCTGACTCAAGTTTGGATTAAAGATTATTGTAACAAGTACACCTCTATGACAGCCAGTCGTGGAGTATAAACCTGGATACCAGGTGTTCGATTCCCCCTCGGCTTTGAAGCCAACTGGGAGACCTTGGGCAAGTCACATGCTCTCAACCTCAGGGGATGGCAATGGCAAACCTCCTCTGAACAAATCTTGCCAAGAAAACCCCATGATATGGTCACCGTAAGTCAGAAGTGACTTGAAGGCAGACAATAAACATGTCTAAGGTTTTTCTTGTACTCTTGTATTTAGCTTCCATTCACTAGCTATGTCACCTGTCTATTACTTTCTCTGCCATTTCATTTTTAATTTACTTATTCTTTATTTATTTTGTGTTAGCTTGTAAAAGCATCCAGAATCAGATAGTAAGCTTGTACTGATTCCACTATACAGACGTTTGCATTTTTATTACATGAAAACATTCTTCATTCGAGTTCGATACCACACAAGACTATTTACTTATTTTAAAGCCTTGCATATTCAGTACAGTCGGCCCTCCTTATCCACAATCCATGGATTCAAGCATCCATGGCTTGAAAATACTCCAAAGAAAATTTAAATGCCAAAAAGAAAACCCTGATTTTGCCATTTGATATAAGGGACACCATTTTGCTATGCTATTATATTTAATGGGACTTGAGCATCCATGGATTTTATCATCCACAGTGGATCCTGGAACCAAACCCCAGCAGATAACAAGGGCCCACTGTATGTATATATATATATATATATATATATATATATACAGAACATAATGTCAAGTTTATAAACAACAGTTCCCATTTAGAAGGCAGGGGAAGGGATCTGCCAGCCACAGTTTTGCTATCTGTTATTATTATTATTTTCATCCAGTTTTATTAGAAAATGGATGGAGGATTAAAACAGCCATAAATAATTACACCGCTGTAAACCACAATTAGACAAGCTATAATATTAACATACAGTTGCCCTTGCCATCCACATATTTACATATCCACAAATGGCAAATCCGCATTGTCCCCGGTGGAGGGCATACACACAGCCGCAGCACCATCAGGGCCAAAGGGACTTCACCTGAGAGCCACCAGTCCTGGAAGCAGGAGGACCACCAGAAGGGGATCCAGGCAAGGGATGGGGTGAGAAGAAGAGGAGGAGAGCCCAGCAGCAGCGGCGTCTCCATGCAGGGTGAGGGCCCACGGCCGGGGATCAGGGGCCTAAAGACCTCCAAAAGACAAGAAGAGGAGGAGAAAGGCCCCTGGGAGAGAAGGACCCGGGAGGGGGGAAGATGGACAGACCCACCAGGAAGGGGAAGAAGGGCTGGCTGAGACCCAGGCAAGAAAGCAAGCAAGCAAAGCAGCAACCAGCCCTGTGGCTCCTTCTCTGAAGGACGCAGCCAGCCTCGCCCTGCCCTGGACTTAAGCAGAAGAGGCTGCCCAGGTCTCAACGCCCTGAACATCTTCTCTGAAGTCCCATTGAAGAAGGGGGGGGGGGGGGAGATTTGACAACTGAATATGATTGTATGCATTTAAAAGAGCATTAAGACCATCCTCTCCCAGCAGGTTTATCCAGATTATTTTTAAATTGTAGAATTCAAAGGTATAGCCGCATTAGTCTGTACAATCATCAGTTAGAGAGATCTTGAGAGATCAGCATGTAGAGAGACCGCTCCACTAAATGCATCTGAGGGAGTAGAGTGACGTCTACAAAAGCTCATGCTGCTAACTGCTTTCTTTCAGTTAGTTTCAAAGGTGCCTCAAGAACTCTCCACATTTTTAAACTGTGAATTTTAAATGATGTATTTTAAATGTGGATTGCTTTAATATGTGTGTGCCTCATTTGTCCTTTTAAACTGATGTTTATTTTAACTGATGTGTTTGATGTGACGTGTCTGTTCACTGTTGTTCCTTGCCTCGATCCATTTGGAGAGGCAGGTAAGACATAAACATCATCATCATCATCATCATCATCATTATTATTATGGCTGCAATAAGTCAGAAACAACTTGAATGCACACAACACACAAACACTGAGGGTTAAGGCACTAAAGCAAATGACAATATTTGCCCATAAGGAAGTCATACTTGTCCAGAGAGAAACCATACTTGCATAGGTTTCCCAATGGGCATGTATTCCCCTATATAGCCTTATGGACAAATGTTCTATACTGTATATCCCTAAGGGCAAGTCTGGTTTCCGTTTATTCTACTCCATTCCACTCAGGGACATGAAAAGGCTGAGTTACTTTTAACTTCCAACTGCTAACTTGGCTCAGTTACTATTAACTCCTAACTCTTCCGAGTTACTTTTAACTACTTGAGTACTAACTTGGCTGAGTTACTTTTAACTTCCAACTCCTAGCTGGGCTGAGTTACTTTTGACTTCTAACTAGTAACTTAGCCGAGTTACTTTTAATTACTAACTAGTAACTTGGGCGACTCCTAAGCACTACAGAAGTAACTCAAGGGAGGCGGCTGGAAGGCAAAGGACGACAACAACAACAACAACAAGGAGCCCAGGAAGAGGCGCCTATCTATCTATCTATCTGCCTACCTACCTGGGGCAATGTGGAAACTCGCCGGTAAATGTAAGGCGGCGGTTTGCGGGGCTTTGGCGGCAGTTACCGGGAGGGAGGCGGGGAGCCTTAGCCCGGCAGCGGCGGGGGGCGGCTTGCGGGGCTGAGAAACCGGAGCCACTTTGGCCACCAACGAGGAGGAGGAAGAAGAAGAAGAAGTCGCCTGGGGTTGCGGCGGCGGCGGCGGCGGCGGGGTCGCCATGGAGGGAGCGGACGGGGTTCTCCGCCAACTCCACGCCGCCGCCCAGCATAGCAGCCGCCAGCAAAGCGAAGCTACTGACGCACGGCAGCCCTCGCCGCCGCAGGTGCAGCTGCTTTCCTTCCACCTCGCATGCGCCGGTGGGCGGAGCCTCCTGCACCTCCCAACGACCGCCCCCTTCTGAGGCGCCCTCCCGCCTTCGCTGTGTTTATATAGCCACGCGGAGCGTCCCGGCCCCGCCCCCTGAGCACGCGCTCCCCGGCCCCGCCCCCTTGGACGGAGGTACTGATTGGGCGGCGGGCTGGGACGTCACTGACAGCCCCACGTGGTGGTGAAGGACCTCGCACGCAGAGAGAGAGAGAGAGAGAGAGAGAGAGAGATTCTTTCTCTTGAATTGTAAGCGGCCTTAAATGTCCCATCTGAGCCTGGAGAGAGCAGGATGCCAAATAAATACTAAAGGAAGAAGTAAGTCAGAATGTAAAACACATTTCACATCAAATTATATTTTATTTTTATATTCTATTTTATTATAATAATATTTATTTATATGTATGTATTATATTTATTATATATTATAATAGATTTATTTATATTTAATACAATTATTATAATATTATTTTATTTATATTTATATCTATTTAGTTATTATATATTATAAAATTATATCTTATATTTTATTATATTTATTTATTTATATTTATATCTTTTTAGTTATTATATATTATAAAATTATATCTTATTTATATTTTATAATAAAATTAAATAATAAAATAAAGCTTTTGTTTATATATTGCTCTAATACCGTAAGGCAATCAGAGCGGCTTACAGTATAAAAACATCCTATAAACAATACTATACAATTTTATATTTTACATTTTATTATGTATATATTATATTTATTGTACGTATATGTTATAATATTGTATTATATTAATATTATATTATTATATAATATTATATATCTTCCGACAGATCTATCCAGACAGTTTTTAATCACAGATTTTAAACATGAATTATCTATTTAGTTATTGTCTTTCGTATTGTAATATAAATACAGTGTAAAGATGCAGCTTAAGATGTGTATTTTATGTAACGGTTGTGTTTTCACTGTGTTTTAACCCACCTCGAGCCGCGAGGAGAGGCGGATGAGGAATAAAATTATTATTAGTAGTAGTAGTAGTAGTAGTATCATTATCATTATTAAATTAGGCTGTTTGTCTGACCCAGCATGTATGTCTCATTATATGTCTAATTTACAAATTGTAAGCTGCTCTGATAGCCTTGGCTGAAGAGCGGGGTATAAATAAATTATTATTATTATTATTATTATTATTATTATATTTTGAGGGAAAGATTTAAGTTGAGAAGACATTGGTCTGTTTCAGCAAAAATAACTGAAAAACTCACCGGTGTGTTATGGTAAAGGCATTCTGTTGAACATAAAACAAAAGTAGCGACCACAGAGAACCTACACAAATTCAACCCTGGACGACGAAAAAATAGAAATAGTAAAAGAGTTTGCATACCTGGAATCAAGCCTTGACAGCGATGTGGATTGCAGCAAGGAAATCAGAAGAAGATTAAAAATGGGGGGAGGGGTATCTTTATGAAAGAGCTAGAAAAGATCCTAAAATGCAAAGCTATACAATTGAGCACAAAAGTTAGAATCACACAAGCCACTGTATTCCCTGTTACCATGCATGGATGTGATTGCTGGACAGTTAAGAAACAAGATAGGAAGAAAGTCCATTCCTTTCAGATGTGGTGCTGGAGAAGAGTGCTGAGGATCCCATGGACAGCCAAAAGGACAAACAAATGGGTCCTAGAGCAGATCAAGTCAGAAATCTCTCTGGAAGCCAAGATGATTAAATTGAGGTGGTCATACTTCAGACGCATCATGAGACAGATGAACTATTGGAAAAAACAATAATGCTAGGAAGGGTGGAGGGAAGCAGGAATAGAGGGAGGCCACATGCTGGATGGATGGACTCTATAAAAGAGGTCATAGGTAAGAATGTGCAGGAACCAAGCAGAGCAGCAAAGGAGAGGGAGCCTTGGAGATGTCTCATCCGCAGGGTCACCATGAGCTGAGATAAACTCGAGGGCAGTTAACAACAAATTCATGGACCACAGCCCACTTCATGTATCTGATGAATTCTAGGTCTCCCTCCAACATTTTATAAATAACC
>NW_024802940.1:1760109-1772722 GCF_019175285.1 Sceloporus undulatus | reverse complement strand
AAACCATCGATCCAACCATGGAACTCCACTTAGTATTCACCCTTCATCCCTTCCCACTTTTCAGAGCAGGAAGAAATATTTTTACCACAAACAGTTTCTGGTATTACTGATTCGGTCAGTATCTTACCCATGACAGAGAGTTGACCTCTGCTGTGGGAAACTACAGCTCAGCTGTGGAACCAGTTCGGCGGTACAGTAGGTACTGGACACCTGAGTTGTGTGGATTCATGTTGTTTCTCTGCTGCACAGGACCCTTGCGTGGATTATTGCTGTCCGGATTTGCTTCAAAAAACATCACAACTTCTAGGGCCTTCAGTCAATAGAAACTGAAATCTGTTCCAGGCCATGTTTGTTTGGAGTGCTCCTCTCACAAACAGCCGAGCCCCCGTTTTTCCTTGCAATGTTGCAAGTGCGGATGGGCAGCCAAACCCTTTAAATCCTCTTCCCCTGCCCAAAATGAAAGGTTGCCTTCCCAGGACTAAGAAGTCTACTTTCATTGGGAATGGGATGCATGTGCCGAGAAAGCTGTTTAAGTCCCCTTTCCCCACCAATTCCTTCAAGGTGTCTTCAGGTTTCGGTCCAGAGGAGGTGAAGCCCCAACATCTGTTGTCTCTTTTTTATTGCAACCAATATAGCTTTTTTTTATTGTTTCTCCATGTCTCGGACTGCTTCAGTGACCAAGATGGCATCTCTCCTCTGAATGACTGTCTGAGGTCAGTTAATGGATTGGATGAGGGAAATAGACTTAAATTGAATCCAAATAAACGGAGGTACGCGCTATAGGCAATCCAAATCCCGGAATGGTGAAACTGCTCCAGTACTGGATGGGGTCCACACTTCCCCAAAGGACTGTGTTTGTAGCTTGGGGGTTTGCTCCTTCGACTCGTCGCTTCACCTATCGTCGCAGGTTGACGCGACAGCCAGGAGGGCCCTATTCTCAGCTTCGGCTGGATATGCCAGTTACGCCCCTTCCGGAACTGGAAAACCTTGAAATGGTTGTACATTCTCTGGTAACCTTCATCTCGATTTCTGCAATGCGCCTCTACTGGGGCAACCCTTATGCCCGTTGGGAAGCTGCAACGGTCCAAAACATGGCAACCAGATTGGTGGACTGGGAGTTCAAGTTTTGGATTCTATCACCACCTATCTTAACAATCCCTACACTGGGCTGCCTATAGCTCTGGGCACGTAGTATAGGGTGTTGGTTTTACCTTATAAAGCCCTACATGGCTTGGATCCAGCTTACCTGAGGGACCGCCCTCCTCCCATATAATCCTTCCTGCACTCTCAGGTCCTCAGGAAGAACCTACTAAAGTCACAGAGAACTAGACTAGTTAACTACCTCCCAGGGACATTTGCTTCTGCGCTGCTCCAAAAATTGGAATGATCTGTTGGATGAGATCCACCAACTAACATCTTTTTGAGGCCTTTAAGAAGGCAATCAACCAGATCTTTCCGGTGGGCCTTCCCAGATTGATCCCCATAATTTCACTCTCTGTGTCTGCTAAATTGTGGTTTCTCTTCCGACCAATTTGAATACTTTTGATATTATTGTTTTCTCTTTTATATGCTGTTACCCACCTTGATCCAACACAGGGAAAGGCGGGCGGCTATATAAATCTATTTACTTACTTACTTACTTGGGAATAAGGCGTTTTCGTCTCAGTAAGAATCACTAAAATTCTGAGTCAACCTTCATTACGCTTGGGCTGTTCATCTTGAGCAAGTCTTTGTGGCAGTAGACTTGGATCTAAATTTCTACCTCAGGTACAGTGGTGGATTGGGCTTAATATAATAGTTAACACGCCCTGGCAATATCTCCTTATCTGCTAATGAACATTCCTGATTGATGAGTAGAACTTTACTCAAATAACATGTAAATAAAAGGTTTCTTCAAACCACTGTCCTACAGAATAACTGCTTCACTAATTGTGCTCCCTTATTGTATCCGGTTAAATTATTGTTTAAACCCATTTTCTGCTGAACTAAATAGCAGAAACGGATTTTCTGTTTGCATTACTCAAGGCCTGTGAATTCCCTTCAGACAACATAAGTCCCGTGGATCGCAGGAAAAACGTCAAGTATAATTTTGTTTCTAATTTTTCTCTCTCTGCTTGAAACACATCTGCATCTCCTAATGACAAAAAAGGGGTACAAATGTTCCATGTTTGTTCTACCTGTTTGGGACAACTGAATACAGTTGTATTTAATTATCAAATGTTTAATTGGAAATAGTAATGGACATCTTTCTTAAGAGTTTAGCACATGCAGAAACAGTGGTTTTTAAATCGAGGGGGAACACAAAAATCAGGTGTTGTTTCATACGAATCATTGTTAAAGTGGTATTAACTGAATGGAAGTAGACAAAGCCCCTCCTTTTTATTTTTGGCAAATCCTGGAAAGTAAAAAGGAGTGGCTTTTTTCGGGTTAACACCAGTTTAACAACAGCATGTGTGAAAATCAACCCACTTTTGTGGGGTTTTCCCCCCCAGCTTTTAAATCCTGTTCTTGCCCGGGATTTCCCCCATGTGATAAACTCCTTAGTGCTATGAGAGTTAACAAAGAGCCAACAGGATGTAATGATTTTGGCATTGACCTAGAACTCCCGTTCTTTAGGTTCATCAGGGTTCGGTTATTTCCCTTCTGACTGTGAAGCCCCCCAGGGTGACCTTAAGCCAAGTCACACTCGTATTAAAAGAAAGTAATGATAAATTGTTGGAAATTTTTTATTGTATTGCAATCTCTTTCTCTTCTTAGCTAGACAGGGGCTTCCCTCTATCTATCTCATTCTATCTCGTATATGTGACTCCTGTCATTCACTCTTGGGACTGTTAACCGACTCTCTCTCAGATTCTAAACCGTCTCCTCTCAGTCTCGTCAAAGTAACAGTCTTTGTTGAGTAGGTTACAGTCTCTTCCTGCTATATTAACACCAGTTAGGATAGGATTTTAGTTTGTTATTGTATTTATTTATTAAGTTAATTATTTGTTTTTAAAGTACAACGATGTGTTTGTTTTTTTTGGTGTAGTCTGTTTTCTTTAGGAGACAGATTTAAAATAATAGCCTGACCCACACTTTGCCTGTTCTGTAGATGAAAGCGAACTCTAACAAGTTTAACTTTCATACCTGCATATTTTGTTTCCTTTAAAAGGGGAACACCTCAGAAGCTAAAATGCACCCCACATAAACTCCTCAGGATACATCTTGCATGAAAACCCTGTGTGATACAGCAGAAGCGATAAGTCAGAGTCAGCTTGAAAGCCACACGCAACAATACCCGCCAATCAGAGGTCAACAATTGAATTGGTTCCATTGTGCTTGCCTTTTGGTGGCAGGTACTCTTTTCTTGTAGCATCCATCAATGCTATACTTTTTTGTTTGTCGTTGCCCTCATTCCATAATGTGTGCTCGTGTTAGCAAGTCTTGCCTGTTTCTTTCCCTGTCAACATGTCTAGTGTATTTTCTGGCCCACACGTGTGCACACACTCCCCACACTGCTGGAAGCCATCCAATAGAAACAAGAATAGGTACACTGGGGTTTTTTAGTTTGTGAAGCTTGGCTTCCAGTACTCATTATTGCTCACTTCCGCATAATGTAGTGCTGGAAGACATTCATTTGATAGAGTGGCAATTTGCTTAAAGTACCTAAACTGAACACAATCTGCTTAATTGATGGTCAACCAGATTCTGCACACACAAAAAGCTGCAGGCATTCCAGATGGGAGAAAGAAAAGTTTTTGGAAGAATTCATTCTGTATTATTTGCAAAAACTTGATAGTAGTAATATCAAACCTTGAACTTTCAATGCCATAAAACATTTGAATTTTACTGCTAAGAATGTTTAGTGTGGGTTCAATCAACTGTCCTTACTTATTGCAGTAAAACTACATCAGTGCTCCTACAGTTTTCTCTTAGGAGATTATCTCACAGCTATTTTTGCCCAAGCCATGAACGGGACAGGATCAGGACAGAACAGGAAATTGGCTCTACCAACCAATTTTGGTAGTACAGAAAACTTCTGTACTACCAAAATCTCAGAGAGAAGCACAGCTGGGGGACAGGCAATGGTTGAGTGTCAGCGCAGTAGCAATTTTATATGCGATGTCACTCGTTCTTCCCTGTTCCGGCCCAATCCCATCCCATGCACTGCTCAGGCAAACATGGCTGTGCAATAATCTCATTAGGTTCACCACATCCCTGTTGTATTTCCATAAAAGAGACCTGCTGAAGACAGCTTGCAAATACCTACTGTATATACTCATGTATAAGTCTAGAATTTTTTGTCAAAAATTTGATTTAAAAAAAGTTGACTTATCCATGGGTCAATGTAAGTATTGTACTTTAACTTACATATATAAAAAAGAAACCACCCTCTGGTAAAAGGCAAGCATGTAATCTGTCCTGGAAGCACTGACCCCTCTTTATTCTCTCATCCATGCAGCCTTTAGGGTGAACACAAGCAGTTACGTCTGCTGGAATTTTGTATGTTCTTTGGCATTGCTTTCCTTTGTTTCATCCTTTGTTACATGCCCTTAGGTTTTACCCTCGACTTATCCATGGGTCATATCAAAATTCATAATTTTGGCCCCAAAACCTGCCCCCGACTTATACATGAGGTCGACTTATAGTCAAATATACATGGTAAACAAATGGGATTGTTCTATGACATATTGGTTTAAAACCCATTTGTGCTTTGTGTTAGCTCTGTCCAAAACCACAGTCTTGGAATTAGAGAAATTTATTGATAAGATTTTCATCCAGACAAGAAAGAAAGATAACTACTAAATAATCAATATACATCAAGATGAAAAACTCTATTCTGAAGTACAGTAGTTTGCAGTGCAATATTAGCAGGAGATAATGGGTGAATACAAGTATCTGCCCTGCAGAAATCATGCAGTTTGACACCACTTTAACTGCCATGGCTCAAAGCTACGAAAATCTGGAATTTGTAGTTTTCTGAGATATTTAGCCTTGTCTATCAGAAAGCTCTGGTGCCACAACAAACTACAAATCCTAGAAGTCCACAGCATTGAGCCATGACAGTGAAAGTGGTGTAATTTGTGAGGTGTAGATGAAGCCCATACCTCAATTAATAAATTAGATGTGTTTCTAGACTTTGCAATTCTTTAACAGAACATTTGATATCAGAGGCAAAAGTAACATGGAAAGAACGGGGATAGGTTCCAAACTACAAAAAAGAACCATTCAACATGTTTCAGCAGACTTTTCATTCAATGCTAACAATATCCTGGAGTGCATGAAAGAACTAAGTCACGAAAGTGTTGTAGAAATAAATGAAAACATCTGAAACCTTAAAGGGATTGCTTGAAGGCTTTTTCCAAAGTGCAGCCAAGCTGTGTATTCCTGCATGACAGAAGGTTGGACTGGAAGGCCCTTGTGACCTCTTCTAACTCTATGATTCTATTGTTCCATTTTCTTATGATTGTTGTTTTGGTAGCCAGTCTTATAAACTGATGCTTTTTAACATGCCCAGTGTGCTAGTAAGGCAAGTTTATCTTTTCTTTTTGCTCTTCACACAAGTTCAGTAAAGGTTTCTGGAGGCAGTTGCTGTTTACTTTGTAGGGAAGCACAGACAGATGCTGGCGAAACGTCAGGAAGAACCGCTTCTAGAACATGGCCACATAGCCTGAAAAACCTACAAAAAAACTATGGATGCCGGCCATGAAAGCCTTCGACTTTACAAATGACCATAGAGTTGCCCTGGAGGATCTAGAGATTCCCAGAGGGATGTTGTCTTGGGTTAAGAAATAGTGATTATTATTATTATTATTATTATTATTTGCAGTTTTCCCACTGTTACAGGGGTCCAGTGACCCTAACCCCAGCACATATGGAGGTAGCATTGTACAACTGAAGGTACCATTCCAAATTACAGATACTCATCTTTAAATCTATACTATTGCCAAAGAATAATAGATCAGTGGAGGGTCCACTGTAGTAGTATCAGCTAGAGCAGAATGCCATTCTTTTTTTGTGAGATCGTTATCAGCATTTTTCTGCCCAGTATTAAGAAACTCAGGTCACTCTCTTGCCCCTCAGATTTGATTAGGTGTCAAAGTGTTAGAAACTAAAAAAGACTCTTTTTCACTCTGAATTTATCTTACATTGTGTCTCAGTTGTTGACATTGCTGTGTGGCCCTCTGTTAGGTAAATAGCTGATAATTCTTTGGTTTATTGTGTATTCTCTGTCCCTTCCAGGGGATATCATTTGGATTTCTTGTCACTGGTAGTAAAATGACTTGCTTGGTTCATCACAAAGTCCTAAATGCACTGGAGAAATAATCCAGTTTGAGACTGGTTTAACTGCCCTGGCTCAGTGCTAGGGAATCTTGGAGATTGTAGTTTATTGTAGCACCAGAGCTCTCTGACAGAGAAGGCTAAATGTCTCACAAAACTACATTTCCTAGAACTTCCTAGCATTGAGCCAGGGCAGTTAAAGTGGTCTCAAACTGGATTATTTCCACAGTATGTTTCAAACCTATGGCCCTTATCACACGAGCAAAATTTGAAGTTATCCCAGGGTCAATGTGAAGGCAGTGCAGGGGCAATCATGGGGTTTCAATCAGGAGCCATCTTAAACACAATCGGGGGTCATTCCAGGGTCATGCCAGGGATAGGTAAATCCTCTTTTCTCCTGAATTTACCTAACACTGGAATGACCCCCGATTGTGTTTAGGATGGCTCCTGATTGTGTTTGGCATTGTGTGATAAACAAACTTGAAACCCTATGATCGCCCCTGCATTGCCATTGCCTTCACATTGACTCTGGGATAACTTTAACTGCCCTGGCTCAATGCTAGGAAACACTAATAGTATTTAGCAGAATACTGTAGACATCAACCTGATTGAACCTTAAATAGGAAATCAATGGAACCCCATCTATGAATAAGTGGCATTAAAAACAAATTAAATCAAATCACATTTCTTGTCCCGGTGCCTTTTAACAACTCCTCATAACTCTATTTCCATGCTAGATAAAGCTTCACTGGTTAATTTCCTGTTTTTGAACCTCACAGGACTCCTGTGAGAAAAAAGTTGGCAACCTAAGCTGTAGTACAGGCAGTTCAGCAGATAACAGTTTGTCCCAGCACAGCTATACCAATGGGAAGCCTTGAGTCGCTGCCTTGGAAAGCGGCAATGGATGGTACGGGAAGCCCTCCAAAAGAAAACTGGGCAACCCTAATTTGGTCTGACATACGGCTCTGCGGCATGCCTGCTTTGGCACGCAAGGCTTTGTGTGTGTGCTTGTGTGTGTTTAAAAAACTGGAAAGTTGTACCAAATAAAAGGCCTCAGTCTTTCAAGTGGCCAGGAGGCATTTTTTAAAATTGTTTCAGTTAAGAAAACAACCTCATTGTCGCTTCAAGAATACAGTAAACATTAACTGAAAGCGTGGCATAGTGGTTTGAGTGCTGGACTATGGCTCTAGAGACTACGGTTCGAATCCCAGCTTACCCATAGAAACCCACTAGGTGACCCTGGGCAAGTCACACTCTCTCATCCTCAGAGGATGGCCATGGCAACCCCCTTCTGAATAAATATTGCTAAAAAAACACCCATGACAGGGTTGCATTAGCGTCCCCATAAGTCAGAAATGATCTGAAGGCACACAACAACATCAACCTGTACATAAGAAATAATCCAGATTGACACCGCTTTGTCATGGTTCAATGTTATGGAATTCTGGGATTTCTATTTGTATTGGCAGGGAGCTCTGGTGCCACTACAAATCCCAGAATTCCACAGCATTGAGCCACGAGTCTAGCTTATTTCTGCAGTGCCGGTGGTCGTTTCAGACTTACGGCGACCCCAAGGCCATAAAACCCTATCATGGGGTTTTCTTAGCAAGATTTGTTCAGAGGGGGCTTATGGCATTGCTGTATATTTTTTAGTTAACAGCAGAGTTTTCCTAACTTAAGTCTACTTCCCCAGATTCTGAAGCACCTTTAAAACTCACTGAAAGAAAGGAGTTGGCAGCAGGAGGTTTCCTAGACTTTGGTCTACTTCCTCAGATGCATTTGGATTGAGGAAATAGACTTAGGCCTGTTACAGACTGCCAAAATAAAGCTGCTTCGGGTCTCTTTGGAGGTGTGCTATTTAAATGATGCATGCTTCTTAAGAATCCGGAAGCTGCACCAAAAGCTGCACTCTAGTGCTTAGGAATGGAGTGTGGCTTTGGTGCGACCTCCGGACTCTTAGGACCCATGCATCATTTAAATAGCATACCTCCAAAGAGACCCAAAGCAGCTTTATTTTGGCAGTCTGTAACAGGCCTTAAAGTCTAGGAAAGCTCATGCTGCCAACTTCTTTCAGTCTCAAAGGTGCCACAAGATCTCTCTACAGACTGATTGTACACAGCTATATCTTTGGATTCAGTAAACACATGATAAAACAACAACAACAACAATTGTGGAATAAGGTCCAAAACACACTGCAGAAATAGTTCAGTTTGAGACCGCTTTGAACTGCCCTGACTCAGTGCTAGGGAAATTCTGGGAAGTGTAGTTTTGTGAGACATTTTAGCCTTCTCTGTAAAAGAGAGAGAGAGAGCGAGCTCTGGTGCCACAACAAAACTACAATTCCCAAGGATTCCCCAGCAGTGAGCCAGGGCAATTAAAGCGGTTTCAAACTGGATTATTTCTGCAGTGTGTTTTGGATCTACTAAGTCAAACACAAAAGCGGTGTCAAACTGCTTTATTATGTCTGCAGTGCAGACTCGACAAAAAGGAGGTGTCTTTCAACGAGGGAAGTGGGTTGGATAAACAAGAGGAGGACAAGAAGACTACACCCGCCTCCTTGTCTCTTCCTCTGACTGAGGCAGCAACGTTTGTTGTCTCCCTTTCAGAGCTCGAAGGAGGTCGGGTAGTAGGACCGTACCATTATCACACCAAAAGGGGGGGAGGAAGCGCAGCCGTTAGAACCAGTTTCTCAGTTCCTCAGCCCAAGAGAAACAAATGCCCGTTACATTCGGGAAGACAAAACGCGGCGGAGTAACACCTCAGGGTCTGGCCTCAGTTCGCGGCGTCTTGAGGCCATCCATAATTTAGCCCCCCCCCCGAGAAGCGGGAATGGTTCCTCCCAACGGGCCTCCGCTTCCTCCTCCAACTCTTCGCCAGTCCTTCTTTGGCCTCCTGCGAAGAGGTTCTGTTTCTGGAAGGAGGGCAGAAGGCGGGAGCCCCAGACCTTTTTCAAGATGTCGGTGGCCTTCGCCGCCCCCAGGCAGCGGGGGAAGGGCGAGATAACGCCGGCTGCTATCCAGAAGGTGGGCTGAGAGGGGCCTAGGAGGGCTGGGGAGGGCCATCTCTAGCCTAGGCTGCATTCACACTGGAGAAATAACCCGGTTTGGTTTGCTATGGAATTCTGGGAGTTGGAGTTTGTTGTGGGCCCCACAACAAACTCCAACTCCCAGAATTCCATAGCAAAGAGCCAGACAAAGAGTTAAAGCGCTTCCAAACCGGGTTATTTCTCCAGTGTGAATGCAGAGGGACCTGGGGAGGAAGGTACAAACCCTGCTAGCTGTGCTAGTGCCCTCCTCCTTTGTTCCCTCCACTCCCATTCTCAATAGGCAAGACCCTGAAGAGTAAAGGCATATACAACAAATATACAAGTTCTCTGTGTTATTTCAAACGTTATTTTATGTTGTGTTGGTGGTTTGTTTTATAACGTTGTTGTGTTTGTACAGGGTTCCCCCCCTTTTTTAAATATTATGTCTTTGTAAAGATGTCGACATTAAAACACACACACACACACACACATATATATATATATACACAAGTTCATACCTTCAGTGAGGAAATAGAAATACTGTCCACACTTGTCCCTCCATATTCACTAGGGTCAGGGGCACAGGACCCCCGTGAATATGGGGAAAAACTGCAAATAACAAAACCCCATGTTTTACCCGAGAAGACACCTCTCTAGGAATCTAGGTCCTCCAGTGCAACTGTGGTCAATGTCTGACACTGACCATAGAATTGCGTTGAAGGAGCTACAAATGTCCAGTATTCTCTCTAGGAATGGTCTTTTCAGTGCAACCTTTAGTTAAATGTTGATCATAGAGTTGCAGTGGAGGCCCTAGATATTCCTAGAGAGAACATGTTAGTCAAATCCGTGAATAATCAAAGCCGCAAATATCAAAGCCACGAATATGGAGGGATGAGTGTAGTTAAAGGAAGGAACATCGGCAATCTTAAGGTATGCGGACGACACCGCGCCACTAGCGGAAAACATCGCAGACTTGGAAATTATCGCATATGCTTAACTATAAGTCAACCTCATGCCTAAGTTGAGAGCAGGTTTTGGGCCCAAAGTTATGGATTTTTATATAACACACGTATAAGATATTATACATTAGGGGCACGTAACAAAAGATGCAAAGGATTAAAGGGGGGGGGAAGCACACTGTTGTTTTCCCACCCAGACATTCAAAATGGCCAGAAGTGGCACCGCAGTGGAAAAAAACAGAAGGGTGATGCTTCATTTAGTTTCTTCCAGGAAGGACTAAACTTATGCCTTTTGCCACTGTACTAAGAGAAGGGAATGGTTCATTTTTTGATAAGAGGTAAGGTATAGTACTTACATTGACCCATGGATAAGTCGACCTAGTTTTTTGGGGTCAATTTTTTGACTAAAATTTCCAGGCTTATACATGAGTATATACAGTACTATTACTAAGGAAGCTATTACTATCACTAAGGAAGGTAGTACTATTACTGTTACTAAGGAAATTACTAAGGAAGGTCACAGCCAAAGTACACTGAATGCTGAACATAAAGAAAACAAAAAATAAGGACCACAGAGGATCTACATAAGTTCAACCTAGGCAATGAAGAATTTGAAATAGTTAAAGATTTTCCATACCTTGGATCAAACATTGATCAGAGGGAAGACTGTAGTCAAGAAATCAGATTAGGAATGGGGAAGCCTGCTATGAAAGAACTAGACAAGATCTTAAAGTGTAAAGATAGACAACTGAGCACTAAAGTCAGAATTGTTCAAGCTATTGTGTTCCCCAGCTTCATGTATGGATGTGTGAGCTGGACAGTGAAGAAAGTGAATAGGAAGAAAATAAGTTTGCTTGAGATGTGGTGCTGGGTAAGTGTCTGAGGATACTGTGAATAGTCAGAAAGTCAAACAAATGGGTCCAGATCAAGCCTGAAACCTTTCAGGAAGCCAAGATGATCAAACTGAGGCTTTTGTACTTTGTCCACATTATGAGAAAACACAACTCATTAGAACAGACAATAAGGCTAGGAAAGGTAGAAGACAGCAGAAAGAGAGGAAGACCACTTGCCAGGTGGATAGGCTCAGTCATGGAGGTCATGGGCATCAGTCTGTAGGACTTGAGCAGAGCAGTCAAGGACAAAGGTTTTGGAGATGTCTCATCCATAGGGTTGCCACAACTCAGTGTCGACTTAAAGGGAGTTAAATAGCCTTGTGTGTGCCCCCTTGAAAGCAGCAGATTTACTTTGCAGGAGACATGGATACCATCAAGCCGCATGTTGCATGGGTGTGTGTGCTTTCACTTTGCCTGTCCACTTATGGCAACCCATGAATTTCATAGGATTTCCTCAGGCATGGGATAGTTGGAGTTAGTTTTGCCAGTTCCTTCTTCTAAAACAGGGGTAGGCAACCTTTTTGAGCCGGGGGCCGGGTTGCTGTCCCTCAGACAACTGGGGGGCCGAAGCCAAAAAAATAAATAATTAAAGAATTTTAAAAGAATTTAAATAAATAAATAAACCGGGACAAATGTAGGACAACATTTTCAAATGGTGGACACTTTTTTTTTTAAAAAAGGGGAGGACACGCAAAAAAATTTGCTAATTTTTTTAAAAAATGTTAATATAAATGCATGTTTCTGAGGCGTCTATAGACAATTGCCCCCCTTGCCCCTGCGCACGAGAGGCCAAAGGCCCTGGCGGCAATCGGCGGCAGGACCAGGCTGGGGCCGGTCCCAAGGCCTCGCCAGGCCACATCCGGCCCGCGGGCCGCAGGTTGCCTACCCCTGTTCTAAAATATAGCTCACAGCACCTGGCATTCCTTGGCAGTCTCCCATCCAAGCATTAAGCAGGGCTGACCTTGTTTAGCTTCCAAGATCAGATGGGTTTTGGTGCCTTTAGGGTATTTAGGCCCACTAGCATGAATCAAATTGCTAGTCCAACCTAAAGTAAGCCTACTGCATCAATGGGATTTATGTAAGCACTGATTTCCTAGGGTTTTCCTATGAAAAGAGGACACTCAGGTCCTCTGGGGGACATTTACTCCATTCAGCCAGGACAAGGCTGACAACTGTTTTTTTCTTCAGCCGCCCAGAGACTGGAACAACCTGCTGGAAGAGATTCAACAGCTGAATAAGCTATCCAAATTTAAAACAGTATTAAAGACCAGTCTCTTCCAGCAAACTCATCCAAATGATTTTAAATTGTAAATTTTAACATGAATTTTAAATGTGGATTATTTTTAATGTTTGTATCTTGTCTGTTCTTGTAATTGACGTGTGTTTTTAACTGAAGTTGTATTTTTAACTGACGTTATGTATTTGTTGGTCTGTTGTTGTTCCTTGTCTCAATCCATGGGGACAGGTGGGTAAGA
>NW_024802940.1:1752849-1760099 GCF_019175285.1 Sceloporus undulatus | reverse complement strand
AATAATAATAATAATAATAATAATAATAATAATAATAATAATAATAATAATCCTTTTAGTAGTTTGTCTACTCTGAAACTAGCAATTGGATTAAGGCCCAGGCTTGATTCTTGGAGCATGCCTGAAGCATATTGTCTCTTCATAGGAAGAGACAGATTTATAGGAGCATTAAGATGATGGCTTGTTGGGTTTGACCAGCTCCCTAATCCACACACTCTCAGCATGGCTTGTAGTGGTTACAAAAATTCAGCCTTGTGTAGCTCAGCCACCCTGTATGTGTTTGTGGGAGAGGAAGTAGTAGGTTTTCATCACAAATAGTATAGTGAGACATTAAAGCAAAGAAAAGGATGGTATGCAGCAAAATTGAAAGCAGGTTATATGACAGAGGTAGAAGAACCAAGCAATACATTGGGCCATGGCTCAAAAAGGTAGGAGAAATCTTTCATCTCTCTGACAGTTAATAATTTCCAATAGCCAATACAGAAAACCAGCAGTTGGTAGCACAGGGATCTAGAAAAGATGGGTGTGGGGAACATGGAACTTACAAGACTGCATAGTGGATCTTTTGAATATTGAAGGACCTGTTACTTGAGGAATTTTATAAAACAAGGCATATATTTTGAGATTAGAATTTTAATTGTAAGGTATACTGGCAATGTCACCCCCCCCCCCAAAGTCTGATTATGGTGGGTAGAAGGTTAAAGGAGATCTGTGAACTGTTAAACTTACACCTAGTATATAACCTGCAAACACATGTAAGACTGGAAAAATTAGTATAGGAAATGTGTAGGTGTTAGGGCATGTGGAGTTGCTTAGTTTGTGAAAATGATAATTAGTTTACTGAGAATGTAAAACTTGTTGGTACATGTTGCAGATATCTAGGCTGCAATTTTCACACAAGATTTGTTACAGTCTCTTATTTCTTCAGGACTATTTTGAATCTAGAAACTGTTTATTTCTGCTTTAGTGCTTCCATATGTAAAATATTGTCACCTCTTCAAGTAATGCTTTACTTTCTATTCAAAATTTAAATATTTGAGTTGTCTAATTCTGACGCTCTTGACAGTACTCCTGAAAACATACTTACTCAGAATAAAACGTAGTTGTTTTCAAGAAACATAGTTTTAAAGGTGAGTGCCTTTCACAACATACTAAAAATGTGGAAATGGTACAGGGGCATAGCAAGGGTAAGACTGTAGTCCCTGTCCCCTGACCTCCATAGTTGCTGCCTTTTCTTGTCTACATCCACATACTGAAGAGCAAACTCTGCAGAGGGGAACCTTCTTTATCATATTAGCTCCTTGTGCAGTTTCGAACCCTGATTTACTAGCTTTTTAAATTTTACAGGGAGATGAGATTATTGCAGCTGGTTTCATATTGTAGAGATTTGTCCATCCAATTTGTGGAGGGCTGCAGAAAGTGACAGGAAGTACATAAGATATAAGAACAAGCCAGGGGTTCCTCTCTGTTGTCCACTTAATGTTTTTTAAATCACATAGGTGATGAATTTCCAAATAGGGCATGTAATAATAATAACAACAATAAGGTAAGGAATTCAACATATGATCCTGCAGGTTAGGCTGGCAGACTTCTTGGCCTAGACTGAAAAGAAAATATATTAATAAAATACAACTCAAATTGTATCTAGAGTGAGTAAATCTGTTACTTTAATAGATGATAACACCAAACTGCTGGAATGCTTTTCCTAAATATACGATAATAAATGGCTTTAAGGCCTAGAGTGAAGTTTTTAAAGTTTCAAGAACTTTAGTAGATTGGCTGAAAATTACTTATAGTTTGTACATGAGTATTCACAGTCTGAGATCTAAGTGAGAACATCCAATTAAACAGTAAAATTGCATGTATGTTAAAATGTGTTAATCTTATTCTCAGCATCTTTTTTATTTCAGATGTTGGATGAAAACAACCATCTTATTCAGTGTATAATGGACTATCAGAACAAAGGCAAAACTTCAGAATGCTCTCAGTAAGTTGACTATGTGATTGTAGTTGGTGTTCATGAGAACTATGGCATGCAAGTGGAGCAGTTCTTTTAGGTGCATGAAACAAATTGTGCAAGCTAGTGTATGGATTCTGTATGGAGAAAACAGCACCAGCATTACTGTCATTTTCTCATTTGCATAAGTAACATTTCCTCCTGGGCAATTGGATTGCCATTACTGTATATCTGTTCTGTGAAATGCAGGGATGTATAGATCAGCATGCTGGTGAAGTATCAGGTAGGTAAGTTAAAGGAATACCAAGTTCTCCACTCATGCAGTATTACTACAGCTCTGCAAATTCATTAAAAAATCAAGCTTCTCCTAGAGATGGTGTCTAGATTACTGTAAAAAAGAATTTTAAACGATGGGTATCAGATCAGCACATCCTTAGGTAGACCTTCATGTACTCTGGTTAAATAATGAACAGCCAATACAGTCTCACTATATCTGCCTCCTGGACAAGAAGATACCCAGGGGACAGTTTTTTTTCATGTGGTCTCTTGCAGCAGGGCTATTCAGAGCTTTAAATGTGAAAACCAACACCTTGGGACATGCCCTAAAATAAGTCATTGTCAGTGCATACACAAGTATTCTATTCTGTGGTGTATCAGTATTGGGCTATTGGATTCTACACCTGTTCCTCTTTCTCAGCAGGGCAGCCTGATGGACAGTTTACATAAGAGGTTGTAATTATGTAGCTACATTGTACAGTTGGCCCACCTTATACACAGGTTTTTCATACACGGATTCAAGCATCCACGGTTTGAAAATATTCAAAAAAGTATAAATTTCAAATATCAAGCCTTGATTTTCCCATTATATATAAGGGACACCATTTTGCTGTGCCATTGTATTTAATGGGACTTGAGCATACATGGATTTTGTTATTCATAGGGGTCCTGGAACCAGACTCCAGCAGATAACAAGGGTCCACTGTATTATTGGATAGAGGTGACACATTTTTAATTTTGGGGCTGGATAGAGAACATACAATTCTGATGCATTTCACAATTCAGAGTTCTGATTATGACCAATAAACCCTATACAGTGGTGCCTCGGGTTACGAAATTAATTCGTTCCGCGGCCGCTTTCGTAATCCGAAAAGCCTTCGTAAGCCGAATTGCCATAGGCGCTAATGGGGAAAAGCCGCGTTTCGTGCGAAAAAGCCGAAAAAAGCACCAAAAATTTTCTTCGTATCCCGAAAAAACATTCGTAACCCGGAACAATAATTTCCTATGGGATTTTTTCGTATCCCGAAAATTTCGTAACCTGGGTATTTCGTATCCCGAGGTACCACTGTATAGCTCTGCTCAAGGTTGTTTGAAAGGCCATATATTCCAATATGAGTTGATTTCAGCTCGATCTTCCCAGGCATGTTTGGTGGGAATAAGGAGAGCCTTTTCAGTGGCTGCTCTCAGGTTTTGGATCTCCTTCTGTGGATGGCTCCCTCTTTTGCTGTCCTTCCATCAGCAAGCAAAAACGTAACTGTCCGAATAGCCTTCTTGAAATTATCCCCTAGTGCTTTTAATAGTTTGTTGTTTTGTTGATCTTAACAGTTTTAATGGATATGTTGTAGTTTCTATGGATAATTACATGGCATTTTAATAATAACATTTTGTATTCTTTAGACTTTGTAAGTTTTTTAACTTTGTTAGAATACTGAAAAAAATGGTGGGATATAAATGTATTAATAACAGCAAGAGCAACAATATTAACAGGAACAACAACCATAACTTTGAAACATACTCTCTTTTTTTAAAAAAAAAAAGGTATCAGCAGTTGTTGCATACAAACCTGGTTTACCTAGCCACGATAGCAGACTCCAATCAAAATATGCAATCTATACTTCCACCAGTAAGTACTGTACAACAACAATTATGTGTACTATTTGTTACATTAAGATATACTGTATAAACTCATGTATAGACAGTCCTCCATGTTAGTAGCTTTGACTTTTGAGGATTTGATTATTTGTAGATTTCATTAGTATGTTCTCTCTTGGAATCTAGGTTCTCCAGCAACATTCTGTGGCCAACTTCCAGCGGTCATGCTGGATTCCTAGAGAAAACACTTCTCTAGACATTTGTAAGTTCTCCAGCACAATTCTGTGGTCAGCCTTCAGTGGGTATTGACCATAGAATTGCTCTAGAGGACCTAGAGATTTTTGGAGCGGTGTTTTTTCATGTTAAAAAAGTAGTTTTTAATTTGCGGTTTTTCCACTTTCACAGGGGTCCTGGGTCCCTAATCACAGTGAATGTAGAGGTATAAGTCTAGAAATTTTATTCAAAATTTGACCCTAAAAACCCGGGTTGACTTATCTACAGGTCAGTGTAAGTAGTTGACCTTAACTCTTATCTAAAAAGTAACCATCACCTTCTCCAAACGGAGTGTCAGAAGGAGAGAGCTTAGTTCATCACAGGAGAACCTAAAAGAAGCAGTGACTCCTTCTACTCCTTTGCACCTCCGCTTCTGCCCTTTTAAAATTAATGGGCGGAAAAATAGTGGCAGGAGTGGCTCTTTGACACTTCCCTTCACGGAGTGCCAAGAGAGTAGAGGGAGTAAGTGCTTCTTTTAGGCTGTCCCAGAATGGACTAAGCTCTCACCTTTCACCTCTTTATTTAGAGAAGGGGATAGCTCCTTTTTTGGCAAGAGTTAATGCTGTACCTTAATTCTTGCCCTTACATTAGTCTTGCTGTTACATAATTTTTGACACATGCATTTTCTTGAATCTGCCTGTGCCTGGTTGCCTCCTCCATACTTCAAAGAGCCACTATTTACCATAGTTCCCTGGTCATCCATCAAGACTTTAGAATTTAGAGTGAGAACAAACAGTTATGCCTGCCAGAATTTTGCAAGTTCTTTGACATAATTTTCTTTTGCTTCATTCTTTACAATTTTTGTTACATGCCCCTACATTTTATCCTTGATTTATCCACAGGTCATATCAAAATCCATAATTTTAGCCCCAAACCTGCCCTTGATTTGTATATGAGGTCAATTTATACTTTAGAATATACAGTAATTAATGAAAGTGTTGTGTTTACTACATGTAGATGGTAACTATGTTTTAGGGCTTCTTTCATCTTATGTTGCACATCTTTAGTGTTTTCCCATACAAGATGTAATTTTTAAAAAATCATTACTATTTCTTGATGGATTTTAGTAGAAATACCCCGTCTTAAGACTTTCATCAAGTTTATACGGTTATTCTAGCATAGCCGTTTATGCATAATCACTTTTTTAAAAAAAAGATACATTTATCAGTCAGTCCTTAAAATATATTCATTTCTAAGTTGGTTAAAAAAACCTGCTTAATTAGAATTTAAATGTTATATAGTTAATTGGAATTATTTAGGCCCAAGCAGGGAGCGGCATGCCCGTGCCAATTCTAGAGTTCTGGGGCGTGCACCAACCACACACTCCAGAACCCTAGTCTGTATGGACTCTGTCATCAGAGAAGAAACATTTTTAAAAAAGGCTTAAAACCTTCCTTTTTTGTCAAGCCTTCCCCCCTGATAAATGAAGTTGTGTATGTTGATGCCATTGATTCCCTGCCTTACCTTGCTGTATGACTGTGTTTTAAATTTTGTATAATTGGTTTTTATCTAGAGATGTTTTGTAACGGTTTTTTATGATTGTAATGGTTTTCTACAGCTGTAAACCACTTGGATCTGTGGAAAAGCAGTATACAAATAAAATCTATGATTATTATCTATTATCATGGCAGCCTCCTGTTCACATGGTGGCCGTCATGATGACTTCGCCGCCGTGCAGCGTCCAAACGTCACTTCCAGGAAGTGGCATCATGGCGGCGCTCTTTCCCCTTTACGGCGCTGTAAAAAAAGAAGCCGCTTAGAGCTTCTGTGGCATTGACAAGGGAAAAAGAGAAGCGCCATGGAGCCGTCCGTCTGTCTGTACCAGGCCTTAGTTCCAATTAATAAACACTGTGCTGGTGAAACCTATTGCATTATATTCTTCTGCCTTTAAAAATCATCTTCTGTTCTGAATGGCTGATTTGCACATTATGCTAGAACAAGAATCAGCAGCTATAATGGGCTCTTATACCAATTTACTGGTCCTGGGTTGGAATTGACTGCTCTAAATGTAAAAAAACCAAAAAACCTGCCACCAGCGGCTGGAAGTCTTTTCTAGTTTTTTTAATAAGTTTATTATTAATATATATATATGTATGTATGTATGTATGTATATATATATGTGTGTATATATATATATATATATATTAAAAAACAACATATATATAAAACTGCATTACAATACACAGTATTTAACATATAGTTATCATGATGTTACTTGACTTCCTTGTTGTTATTCTTGTAAGTTGAGGTATTTCTGATATCTTCTCTGTACCTTGTGACCAAGATATTTAGTATTCAATAAAGATTACATTATCTCTATGCATTTTGTATTTCCTTACTTTATGTAGAACCCTTTTTAACTGTTTGCTTAATTTGCTAACTGAAAACCTTTCCCTATGTACTGTATTTTCTGGCGTATGAGACTACTTTTTAACCCAGGTAAATTTTCTCAAAAGTCGGGGGTTGTCTTATACGCCGGGTGTCATCTTATAGGGCTGAAACTTCTGAGCTGGACTGGAAAATCTGTGGTCGCCGCATATGGTGGGGGGAGCTCAAAAACGTCCGTGGCCGCATACCCTCCGTATGTGGTGACCATATGAAAGCAGCAAGGGCGGTGCTGTACAAGTACGGTAGAAGAAAATCTTGGAGACAGGGAGGGCTGGGCAGGCAGGGAGAGCTGACCAATCCAAGCAGGCTTTGTATACAACAGGTTTTCCTGCTAAGTATCTGCATGTCATAAGCATTTGAATTAAAATTACCATATTGAAATCAAATCTGATGTTTTTTAATTTTTATTTGGTGTGCGTTGGAAGAGGGGAAATCTTATATGGCGAGTAAATCCGAAACTCTATATTTCAACTGGAAAAGTTGGGGGGTCGTCTTATACGCCCAGTCGTCTTATACACCGAAAAATACGGTAACAAAAAAAAGAATCTTGTCTGCCTTATTTAAGCTTATTTTCTCCCATACAGTGGTACCTCGGGATACGAAATACCCAGGTTACGAAATTTCCGGGATACGAAAAAATCCCATAGGAAATCATTGTTCCGGGTTACGAATGTTTTTTCGGGTTACGAAAAATTTTTTGGTGCTTTTCGGCGCTATTTCACACGGAATCGCGGCTTTTCCCCATAGGCGCTAATGGGGAAAA
>NW_024802940.1:1740887-1752749 GCF_019175285.1 Sceloporus undulatus | reverse complement strand
TCTTTCCATTTCTTTCATATAGTACAGTAGTTCTGAACAGAATTTAAATGTTACAATTATTGTAGGAAAAACCTTGTTTTATAATCCCAATTCATAAATGAATTGTTATTTTATCCCATTTCCTTCTTTCAAACTAAAATCTAAAGCAGTGTAGAACTCGAAGACTTCGAATTATTTCAATTAGTACAATTCGTTCTGGAGAATATCTTCAAATAAATTCTATTCCTTTTCTATTTTTTGTGTCAGTTTCTGATTAATCATGGAGGTCATTTTATCCATATATTTCATTTCTTCAACCTTCACTTTCAAATCCTCTATTTTTGGGGGTTCTTCTGTCTTCCATTCCCTGACAGTAACTTTCTAGTTTTGAAAAAATGACTGAAGGGAGCTGTTTTAAAAGCTAATCTTTGGTTAGAAAAAACATGGTCTGGGGAGTCTGGAGGGATTGAGGGCTTCCCAAGCAGACTTGATGGAGTCCTATACTGTATTGGCATTCTGGATGTAAGGGTTTAAAATGCTATCTAAATTCTTGTTTTACAGTTTGAAACCAAGTGTCAAGAACTGTCCTCACCCCACCCCACAGTTCAGTAAACCAGCCTTCTGTATTTCAAACAGCAATAGCTTTATTCCATTTATAGGTGTCAGCAGGAAGACATTTGCAGACAGAACTGCTATCATCCCCAAACACAAACCCAATATTCACAGTACTCCACTGTAGAACATCATAGGCTTCGCTATGATTTGTCCATAAATCAACACATATCCATGTATCAGTCTTCTTCGTCTAATCATCCAGCCCTCCTTTAAACACTATCAGTTTTCCCTCAACATCTTTTCTCCCATGACAAGCAGCATCTTAGTATTCCTGAGTCAAGTAATTATCTTCACTATCAACCTCTAGAAAGATTTTCTCTAACACTACACCTCCCATCATTCCCCATATCCACAGTACACATATTACTCCCTCTATATTACTACATTAATAACCAATTGGCACAACACAACTTATGACATATTTGATTAGATGCTGACACCAAGCAATTCAAATTGTGCCAAGAATATTTTACGATATGTTTATTTGCTGGAACACTAGTGTAATAAATCCCTGATAAACCATCTCTATTGTGGAGGCCCATGCTGAAGCTTTAGAGCACTCTCTCTTATGTTGTTAAGGCCCTTCAAGTCAAGTCCAGCTTATGGATGTAGCTGTCATTGTATCCTTGGCAAGATTTATTCAGAGGAAGTTTGTTTTTGCTTGCCTTTAAGGCTTGCCCAAGGTCAGTGAGGTTTGATGGCTGAGCAGGGAATCAAACCCTTGTCTCCAGGGTTTGAATTTAGTGCTCAAACCACTGCACTGTGGTGACTTTAGTAGAACAGTCACCAGGCCCTAAATTGAGTCAGTTGTGGGTGTCAACCATTGTGACTGCAAGAGCATCCATAAATGATTGAGCTGGCTGTAGCTTAAGACTGCCATCTTTTTACTTTGTACAGGTGGTTAAAAATTCTGCTAGCTGCTATCATAACTTTAGACATCAGAATTAAGATATGAACCCAGAAGCATTCTAAAACTATAAGCCAAGATGCTCCATAGAGTTTGCAGTCAGCTTAATTGGAAATCTAGATTTCCCAACACTGAAAATCAGCATACCCAGAATTACTGGTATTCAGCCACTGTAGAATTCCATACCTTGACTTTCTTCTCCTGCCATAGCTAGAGCAATCCAGTTTGCTCACTTACTACAGTCAGCCCTCATTATCCACTGATTTTTTTAGCCACAGATTCAAGCATCCACGGTTTGAAAATATTCCAAAAAGTATAAATTCCAAATAACAAACCTTGTTTTTCCATGTTCTCATGGACTCAGTGGCAGAGAGTCAAGGCCTGAGAAGTTTTCACAGGAGCTGGTGGGGAGCAAACAAGGGCAGCTTTCTACCTCTAAGAACAAGTCTTTTCCGGTACCAGAAATGCAATCTGCTATATAGATCCTGGGATGACTTTCCAGGAACTTTTAAAGATTCCAACCTATGTATAACATCTTTGATAGCCCTTGAAAATTAATGCTTATGGGTATTATTTGTATTTAGGTTTAATGTTCTGCAAATTGGCATCAAACTCATTTTTCCTTAACATAAAAGAAGCAAACAAAAATATTTGTAACAGTTAAATGTCATAAATTAGATTTTTGCATTTATAAATGTTTACTGTAAATACTCGTGTACAAGTTGACCTCATATATAAGTTGTGGGAAGATTTCAGGGTCAAAATCATGGATTCTGATATGACCTGTGGGTAAGCTGAGGGTAAAACTTAGAGGGCTATAACAAAGAATGGAAAGGGGAAAACACAACTTCCGTACCTCCTTCTCTTTCTCTGGACCTCTCTCGACCACCAAACACCACTTCCCAGGTGCTGGAGAAGAGGTTTTAACATTGGGTTGGGGCGGAAATGAAGTGGAGCTGAAAAGGGTGTTTCTTAGATGGGAAGTTCAAATCGGACTGGGAAGAAGAGGAGCTAAATGGGATTTTCTCTGATGGGAAGAGAAGGCTTTCAGATCAGACTGGAAAGGGAAAGAAGTGGAGCTAAATGGAGTGTTTCTTTGATAGGAAGAGAAAGCTTTCAAATCAGACTGGGAAGGGAAAGAGAAGGAGCTAAAAGTGGTGTTTTTTGATGGAAAGAGAAGGCTTTCAGATCAGACTGAGTGGGGAAAGAAGTGGAGTTAAAAGAAGTGTTTGTTTGATGGGAAGAGAAGGCTTGCAAATCAGATGCATGCACGCACGCGCACATGCGCACACACGTACACACAGACCTGCCTTGAGGCATGAAGAGTGGAAAATCAGGCGGTGCTTGTTTTAGGACCTTTCTAAAGCAGTATTAGTGTATTGACCTGTATATAAGTAGACCCATGATTTTAGGGTCAATTTTGGGGCATAGTCGACTTCTAGTCAAGTATATACAATACTGTGAATTGAAGCTAATCTTTTTTAAAAAGCTGGAACTTAAGTCATTGGTTTGTCCTTTCGCTGGCAATGAACTGGTATTTATTTATCACTTATTTAGGTCTAGATTATTTTTAGCTATTAAAAAGTGAAAATCCTAAATTTTTTTGCCATGACTGTCTTCTTCTGGAAGCAGAGTAAACTATCCTCTGGCCTTTATAATCCATTAGTGGATTACCCCCCCCCCCCCCCAATTTATTAGTTGCTTGCTTCTTCACAGTGTCCACAGATAACTTCAACACTCCATCTTTTTTTCTGCAGGATTTAATGAGATCATTTTGTTTTGAGAGAGATGTGCATTTTAGGCTGTTTTTGTGACGTCAGTTCTGGTTTTTATAATAGAATTTCTTGTTGCTAATGGAAAAATCATAAAAACTTTAAAATTGGCAAATGCACCAGCTTTTATGAAACTTTGATGCTATTATAATGTGTAGCTTAGACCTGAGGAATGTGAAAACCAGTCAGTCTTTTTCTTGTGCAGTTTGGTGCTTGCTTTAATCGTTCTGGTAAATGTTGCAGTACAGATTGTGGTAGAACTTGTAATGATTAAATTATCTATTTCAGTGGTCCCCCTCCTTTGGTCCTCCAGATGTTTATAAAAATTTAATTTAAAAATTTTTTAAATTTAATTTAATTTAATTTAAAAATTTAATTCATATCCTGCTTTTTGTTTTCACAATCAAAGCGGTGTACAACCTTTAAAAAAAATACAATATATACAATTCCCCCCCTTAAAAAAGGATTAAACAATTCCATCCATTAAAATTACAGACGATAAAAATCTAAAAACAATACTACAATAATAAAATAACGGAGGGCAGAGTCTTCGCTTGTATATGACTGCGGGGGGAGCGTTACATGGCCGGGATCTATTCTGGGAAGGCCTGCCAGAAGAGATCCGTCTTGACAGCTTTCTTGAAGCTCTCAAGGTTGGCAATTTGACAGATCTCATCTGGCAGGCGATTCCATAAAGTGATTGCGGAAAAGTCCTCTGGGAGGTCGCCGTCGATCTGGTCTTTGTGGACTGCAACAAATTCCTCCCAGAGGATCTGAGGGTACCCCAGAGGATCTGAGGGTACTGAGGCTTCCATAATTCCTGACTGTTGGCCCAGTTGGCTGGGGCCTCTGGGATCTAAAGTCCAAAACAAATCGAGGATCAAAGGCTGGGAAACACTGGTTCCTTTCTAATAGTATGTTCTCAGTTGCATGTTGATAAAGGCTTAGATACTATAATAAACTTTTTTGTGTTCAAGATGACCATTTGGCTTAGCTAGGAACTTATGAAGTTACTTGAAGTTGGTATATTGCTTCTTACCATTTGCAAGGATCTAAACTCAGAAATCCAGTGAAGTTCAAGGATTGTCTGTAGTTTTGCATCCCCTTGAGCATTCTTTATATTTGATCAGCAATGATTTGTTTATCAGCTAAATCAGTGCTGTAGGTGTTATTACAAAAGCCTTCTGTTGTAAAAAAAAAAATAAAAGAGGGAGATGTTATGTGGGAGGGATTGCATAGTATCTTTTGAAATTTGTATGATAAGGAGAGTTGCTAACAATTACTTTCAATATACCTTAACTCTTTTGGAGTAGAATCTAGTGTATTTTATGTGTCATTTGTTTTCCTTTGCCTTATAAACTTTTCATGGTTAATCAATTCCTTTAATAAATATGCCTCCCTCCAAATATATAATCTGAACCTTAAGAAACCAGCCAAAATATTGTTTTAGACAGGTATGGATGACCGCTTGAAATGTTATATTAGTTCTTTAATGGCAAAGAGGCAATCAGGAAATCCTATATAGTACAGCAACCTGCATATAGGGTGTATGTGTACTTTTCACACTGTCAGTGTTTACAAAATCACAGAAACAAATGATTGGGTCAGTGAGGCCATTCTGTGAGTGGAAGCAGTTTTTAAAAAAAAGAAAATCTAATAGAAGCTTCTGGCAATAGAAGGTAGGGAGATTATTATTATTATTATTATTATTAACCTTTATTTATAAAGCGCTGTAAATTTACACAGCGCTGTACATACAATCTTTTTAATTAGGCGGTTCCCTGCCCTCAGGCTTACAATCTAAAAAGACATGACATAAAAGGAGAAGAGAAAGGTGGTGGGGGTAGTAGGCTAATACATATAAAGTACATAGCAATACAGAAAATGGTTCGATAAAACAGGCTTCAAAAGAATATCAAATAGCAAGCAACAGTTATGCAATTCCTGGGAACACTTCTCTGAACAGGATGGTCTTCAACTCTGTTTTGAAGCTGGTTAAATAAGTGATGGCCCTTCCCTCCCTGAAGTTTCCCATGCTACTTCCGTTGATATTTTGAAGGGTGTTCCAGTCCTTCAAAGCACATTTTGTGAGAGGGTCTGTCAGGGTATGTGAGAATTGGTAAAAATCACCCAAAGGTTGCACTTCTTGTGTGGGATCTTTGGCTACAACCTAGTGGTTCTTCAAGGGATGTATGTATATTGCAAAGGCTTAAAATGGTTCATGTTTAAAACTGGCGGTTAAAGTAGAATCTGTGGTTTGTTTGATAACAGATAGAGAAATAGGTTCAAAGAGTAAACAGTAAGTGAATTAAGAGATAAGGGCTGAGTTTAACAGTCGCTCTGTAAAATAGTGCTGCACTGTAAAATCTCGTAGAACTGAAGACATTAGATGCTAAGGAGGAGTCATGTGTCAGAGAAACAAAAGGACATTATAGTTGTACCATACATATATGCAGTGTATTTGTTGAACTAAGGGCTTCTGTTTCATTTAATTTTCTTACAGCCACCGACACAGAATATGCCGATGGGTCCAGGAGGAATGAGTCAGAGCGGCCCTCCCCCACCTCCACGTTCTCATAATATGGGTTCAGATGGTATGGTTGGTGGGGGCCCTCCTGCACCACACATGCAGAACCAGATGAACGGCCAGATGCCTGGTAAGTTTTTCTCCTAGAAGATAGTAACACCAGGGTTGCTCAGCAACTGAAATAGCATATGCACTCAGGGGATAGAAGATTGTTGATGACAAAACTGCTTTGAATGCCCCTGAGTAAACGCTCTCTTAGAGTTTGTTAGCTACAGAGCTACGTGACCTGTATTCTGTGTTTATCAGGCTGCCCTTGGGCTTTGATGTAGCTGACACACAGCATTCCTCTGAACAGAACTGTCTAAATTTAGTCTGTCTGAAACAATGCACAGTACAGCTGTGTTTAGAAGGCTCGATAAAGAAAGGTATTGGCCTATGGCTGAACATGTTCTCCTTGGAAGAAATTATCTAAAACCATCACAACTAAGTTAGATGATGAGTAAGAAATGAGGTTTATTGAAAAACCACTTAGACAGAAAATCAAATTTTAGCTAATCTTCTTTTAGTCAAGCAGACAAAAACAGACAATTTGTATTAAGCTATTTGTGTGGGAAAATATCCCTAACCATTGTTTCTAAACCTAAAGCCAGGCTTTAATTAGTGAACAAAAAGGTGAAAAACATCAGTATTTGCGAGGAGAAAAACAAAACAGCTTTGCTTGTTATTAATACTTGCTAGGGAGAGAATGGCTTCTTTAAGCAGTCAGTTCCAAACTTTCTCTATTGAAAGGCAGTTTTGTAGGATATTTGTCATAAAATTTGTAGTGCTGATTCATGTCGGCTACTTCCATTTCAGAGCTACTAATTTTTTTCATTTGCTGCATCCTCCTCATGTTTGATACCACTGCTTACATAAGCGAGCTCTGTTTCATATTCCTTAAGAGAGAAATCTGCCACCAGCATTTCTAAAATCTTGTAAGACTTTATGCAACAGGTCATGGGTAAATAACCTAGACTGCAGTTTGCTATAGTATGCAACATGCTTTTGGGGTATCATTTAATAGAATTTACATATGGGTAAAAAGGCTTAGTATTACTCTGTTTAATTATATGTAACTTGTCCCTCGGTATCTACGGACTTGCCATTCACAATTTTGATAATTCGTGGAGGGCAAGTCCTCCCTCCCTCCCTCCCTCCGACACTGGGGTCTGTAATCCATGCCACCCACATGGGGACTCGCTTTCCCAGCAGTGCTCAGGGCCCAGCGTGTGCACACCCCGCCCCGACCCCCTCTTCTGCAGCCAGTGGGCACACGATACATCAATTGGCTGTGGCAGAGGAGGTGGGAAGTGCTCATGCCGGGCCCCGAGCTCTGCTGGGAAAGCGAATTCCCATGCGATCGGTGTGCATTACAGGCCCCAGTGGCCCTGGTGCCGGAAGGGGCGAAGAAAGAGTAAGGGACAGAGGAGTGGCAGCCCGCCATTGGGGACATTGGGACTTGAATATTGGCAAAATTTCAGATTCACAGGGAGGCCAGAAACATATCTCCTGTGAATCTGGAGCGACCATTGTATACATATATAAATAATAAATGCAACAGAGAAAAAAAAGAGTAGTGAATATAATATGTTGACATTCTCCATATCCATCCCAAGGAGTCTCTAGCCTCAACACATGAGATAATTTAATTATACAAGTTGTGTCAAGAGCAGAAAATGGCAAATTATGATCTTCCATGTGTTGGCTGTGCCAGCTAAGGGTGATGGGAATGGCACTCATAAAACCTCTACAGGTGGCTCAGTTCTGATCAAGAATGACCAGATACAAAGGAAGACAAGGGTCTTGTAAACTTTGTATAAATAAGAAGTGTTGGCATGTAAGAGTGAGCAAAGTTTCACTGACTGACATTCCCCTTTTCTACACAGTCATTAAACGTTCAGGAATTCTGGCATAGTTAGCATGTCAAGACATCCGCTTGGGGGGTATCAGTTCATCAAGTGAAGACTAGACAAGTTATATTGTAAATGTCCTCTTTAATACAGTGGTCAGAATGATGGTATGGTCTTCACAGTGCTTTATTCAGTTTTGCTGGTGATACAGTAGATGTTTTTACAATGTAGGATTGTTTATAGTCCTCTGAACAAATTTTGCCAAGAAAGCTCCAAGAGAAGACCCATCGCCATAAATCGGAAACAACTTGAAGGCACACAACAACAGTAGTCCTTTTTAGATAATCCTGGCATGAAAGGAGACTGTAGCGCCACTGCTGAGGTCACATATATACTTCCTTGGGGTCTTGAATTTTGCATGAGCATGTAGCAGTCTACTTTAATAGGCTTTCCTTGTGCTATCATCCTGCATTACCACTGTGGGCAAAGTACTGTGGTATAATTCTGTGTCTAGTGGTGTACTTCCACATCCAGTGCCAGTAGAATAGCTGGCTATTAGACACAATGTTTGTTTTATTAAAACAAACCATGAAGTTCAAAAAAATATTTGTACATATTCAAACAGTATAGCATATAAAGTATTCAGCAAGATTTGTATTCAATTATTACTGATATTTTGACCTCAAATGATACCATAGAAATTGAAGCAATCACTGTAAGAACAACTGAAAATTGACCTATGACCATCTGGTATATTATTTGGTGAGAAACATGAAAAAAGCTCTTACCAAATAGCATTGAGCAGAAGTAGAATTTTTTTGCTGAAAGTAAAATTAAACATTCACTTCAGTTCCATGAAGAAGCAAAAATATAACAAATATTCTGAATTTCACAATAAATCTAAGTGTAATACAGTTGGCGCTCCATTTTCATGGGGGATCTGTTCTGGACCCTCCCCCCCCAAAAATGGAAAATTGCCAATATTCAAGCCCCATTGGCTTGAATGGTGCTGTGTGCCCATGGGCGCATTCTCCATTTTATCCCCTTCCGTTTGCCACCTGCAAACAGGCGAGGGACACATATTCCAAGGGACTGTACATTATCGTAATTCAAATATATACTCTTATAATTTACAAGTGAAACTGCATTTGAATCACTTTTTAGGGAAATACTGTGGCTTAAAAATGTAACTGCCACGTTGTGCACAAATGCTATTGTTAACTACCTGACAAATAATAATAATAATAATAATAATAAAAACTTAACAGAAAGAATTTTTTTTAGGTAATAGATGATCGACAACAAGTTGTAAAACAGCTAAAAGTAATCAAATGTTTTCATCACACAGTTACCACAATCTACTGTAGTCTATTTTTGAGTGCTTATTGGATTGTAGTAATGTCACAATGAATATTTGTTCCAAGAAGAGAGAGTTTTGGGGTTTTTTTAAAAAAATTCAAACCTGGGATATAGAAGAGGTCCTAAATAACTTCATGCACACAAATGTAGCAGAGATGACAATGGCAAACCCCCTCTGAAGAAACTTGCCAAGAAAACGCCATGATAGGGTTGCTTTAGGGTCACGATAAATTGGAAACGAAGGCACACAACAACAGCAGCAAACTACATCTGCTGTGTCCTTAGAAAACCAAGCAATTGAAACGTATTGGAATATATGATAGAACCACACATTCCTGATTGTGATTATATATAAAGAACTGTGCTTTCTTTTTTCACTTTCATCTTATGTATGTCTTCAAATCATGCTTCTGATCACTGTGATGAAAGATGCTGGACTAGATAAACGGTGTAAATAAAACAAGTGTCCTTTTTATATTGTACCAGTTTCCTAAACTTGTCCCATTCTAGTCAGAAAATGTCTTTATGAGTCTTCAATATTCTACTTTTGAACCCAGTTCTCTCTTCTAATTTGTATAAGTACTTGACAAACCAAATTATTAGGTAGCTAATAGGTTGCTATAGTCCAGTCCCTCAAGTCAGTATAGTGAACATCAGTATAAAATAATATTTAAAATGCTGGACTTGGAAGTGGAAGGACTGGCTCTTAGCAAGCTTACCGTATGGAGTTGCTGAGGGGGCTAGTGGGAAGAGGGGAACAATATAAAATGATCTTATAAAATCATAGAGATGGAAGCAACTACTAGTACAACCTCCTGCCATGCAGTAATACACAATTACACACTCCCAAAAAAGGCCAATTAAAGATCTCCAAAGGAGATTCCACTCAAGGTGAGGCAATATATTATTCAAGTTAATATATATATATTAATGTTCTAGTGAGGTAACACATTCCTGGTGTGGTACACATAATGCACAGTCATTTGTTGTAAGGGTGCAGTAATATTTTGTTGTGCACAGGTACTTCTACTGATATTCTTGTTGGAATAATGTAGGGTTTTTTAAAAATCATTTTAAAAAATGGCAAAAAGCTATGGATCTATGAAAATGCCACAGGAAGCCCCAAGTCTGACTTGCCAAGCAATTCACTGAGAAAATATAGAAGAAAGTAAAGACAAGAGGCAGTAATTGCCCGGGGGGGGGGAGAAAATTTGATTTCATTCAGCAATACAGATTTTTTCATAACTAGAAAATAGTTTAATTTTCTTTGTCCTACATGTATTATTTTGATTGATTGATTGATTGATTGATTTGTATCCCGCTCTTTTCCCAGGACTGGGACTCAGAGCACAGTATTTAAAAATAAAAATAAAAATAGTACAATAAAATAAAAAGTACATTGAAAAGAATTTTTAAACTGGTCCAACATCGAACATCCCAGTCTGTTCTTATAGTAAATCCCTAAATGCCTGTGTGAACAGGTAGTTCTTCACCTGCTGGCGGAAGGACATCAAGGAGGGAGCCGTTCTGATCTTCCTGGGCAGGGAGTTCCAGAGTCTAGGAGCAGCCACTGAGAAGGCCCTCTCTCGTGTCCCCACCAACCGTATTTGTGATGATGTTAGGACAGAGAAAAGGGCTTCCTCAGAGGATCTTAGAGTCCGGGCCGATTCATACCAAGAGAAACGGTCTGCCAAATAGTGTGGACCTGAGCCATGTAGGGCTTTGTAGGTAATAACCAGGACCTTGAATTGTGCCCGGAAACAAACTGGCAGCCAATGAAGCTGTTTCAACAGAGGCATTGTATGGTCTCTGTAATCTGCCCCTGTTAATAGCCTGGCAGCAGCTCTTTGAACCAACTGAATTTTCCAGTGTATTAAGCAGGGCATTCATGTTAGCATGTCTTTCTTACCACTTATTTGTTTTATTTATGCCATCTTTCTCCCAGGATGGGACCCAATGTGCCTTATAGGTAAAATTGGTTAAAATCTACCAATACAATTTTTTAAAAAATTAAATTTCATTGAAACATTATAAAATTGCATTTAAAATATACAAAAATTAAAAAAGTAAAGTCAGCACTCGCCCAATAACAAGCCTCCCTGAGAGAGATTACATATTAAAAGCCTGCTTGAACAAAAATGTCTGCCTGCTGGCAAAAGGAAAGCAAAGGTGCCCAATGAAGCCTCTTGTCAAAGGACATTCCAGAGTATGGGAGCAGCCATTGAGAAGACTCTCTTGTGTCCTCACCAAGCAAACATAAGATCATCCCTGGATGATCTTAAAGCTCTCACGGGTTCATATAAATGTTGTTTAAATAGTTTGGACTGAAGCTATATGGGACTATATAGGTCATGATCAACACTTTGAATTATGATTGGAAAAGAACCAGTAGCAGCAAAGCTTTTTTAACAAGGGAGTTACGGTATATGCTCCCTATAACAGCCCCTGGTCAGCATTCTGGCTGCAGCATTTTGAACCCACTGAAGTTTCTAAACATTTTCCAAAGGCAGCCCCATATAGAATATGTTACAGTAGTCCAAACAGGATTTAGTCAAGGCATATGTCACTGTAGCCAGATCTGATGTCTCAAAGTACTGGTGCAGCTGGTGTACTAGTTTTAGCTGTACAAACACACTTCTGAAACCTGAGCATCCAGTCTCAGAGTTGAGTTCAGGAGAACACCCAAGCTGTGGGCCTGAGATTTCAGGGGAAGCGTAACCTTATCCAGTGAAGGTGAAATCCCTATTTCCAGGTCTGCTTTATGACTGACTGGAGCATCTCTGTCTTGTCTGGATTAAATTTAAGTTTGTTTGC
>NW_024802940.1:1737447-1740877 GCF_019175285.1 Sceloporus undulatus | reverse complement strand
CATCATCATCATCATCATCATCATCATCATCATCATCATCATCATCATCATCTCCTTTATTTATAAAGTGCTGTAAATTTACACGGCGCTGATGCAGTCCATTATTGACAACAGAGATTGGTTCAGTATGGAGATGGCTTCCTTGGAATCAGATGCGAAGGAGTGATAGAGTTCAGTGTTATCAGAATACTGGTGTCATCGAACCCCAAAACTCTGGATGACTTCGCCCAATAATTTCATGTAAACATCTTTGGGGAAAACATAGAACCCTGAAGAGCTCCATAGGTCAATGGCCAGGGTATCAAACAGGAGTCCCTCATTACTACTATTTGAGTTTACCCTTCCAAGTAAGACCAGAACCACTACATAACATGACCCCCAAGTCCCATCCCAGAGAGGTGGCCCAGAAGGATACCATGGCTGATGGTATCAAAAACTGCTGAGAGGTCCAGCAGAATCAACAGGGATACACTCCCTCTGTCCAGTTCCCTGCATAGTTCATGCACCAAGGCAAACAAAACTGTCTTCATCCAATAACTAGTCTTGAAATCAGATTGAAATGGTTGTTGGGCAGCAAGGGTAGCACCTGATATTACTTGGGACAGATCCATGTTTTCATGGCAAACATCAAGTCTTGACATGCTCCTGACAGAACAGTGACTGTCTGGATGTTGACATCTCCCAGTATAACAAGCTAAATGAACTCCAACACTACCAACTCGGCCAACTCAGTAAGGGAGACTGTCCCAACCACCAGTCTTAAAAAACAAACACTTAGCTTCATTCAGCAATGTCTCTTTAATACAAACCAAGCACTACAGGCTCAGTTTCATCATTTTGGTTTCCAGGAAAGGTTCAGGCTTGATCTGTCCTAGGACCCATTTGTTTGTCTTTTTAGCTGTGTACAGTATCCTTAGCACTCTTTCCCAGCACCACATCTCAAATTAGTTGATTTTCTTCTTTTCCTTTCTTCATTGTCTAGCTCTCACATCCATTCGTGGTGATAGGGAATACAATGGCTGGGACAATTCTTTAGTGCTCAGTTGTATATCTTTACACTTTAGGATGTTGTCTAGTTCTTTCATAGCTGCCCTTTCCATTCCTATTCTTCTGATTTCTTGACTACATTTGCCATTCTGATCAATATTTGATCCAAGGTGCATGAAATCTTTAATTATTTTGGTTTTCTCATTATCTAGTTTAAAATTTATGTAGATCTCTGTGGTCCTTATTTTTGTTTTCTTTATGTTCAGCAGTAGGGCAGCATTTGCACTTTCTTCTTCAGTTTTCCTTAGTAATTCTTCCAAGTCTCTGATTTTATTCCGTTAGTAGTATGGTGTCATCTGCATATCTTATTTTCCTTTTTCCTATCTTCACTCCTCCACCTTTTATTCTAAACCTGCACTTCCTATGATATTTTCTGCATGCAAGTTGAACAAATAGGGTGATAGAATGCAGTCCAGCCTTGCCTTGCCCCTTTGCCACTTGGGAACCATTGCTTCTCCATATTCTGTTCTAACAATAGCCTCTTGTCCTAATTAGAGATTCCTCACCAGGACTATCAAATGGAGTAGTACTCGTATTTCTGTAAAGACTTTCCATAGTTTTTTGTGATCTATGCAGTCAAAGGCTTTGATATAGTCTATAAAGCACATGCTAATTTTTTTCTGAAATATATTGATTGCTCCATTAAACATTGTATGTTCGCAATGTGGTCTGTAGTGCCTCTTCCTTTCTTGAGCCCCCACACGAACCTGGGATTTTTCTCTCCATATATGGTTGAAGTCTGTGCTGCACAATTATGAGTATAAATTTGCTTGCCTGGGGAATTAATGCTATGGCCTTAGCTGCTGAAGTGTTTTGTGTCTCATTTTTGTGGATAGGGATGTTTGTTGATTATTCAATCTGTTGGCCACTGTTTTCCATATCTGTTGGCATATTTTAGTTAACACTAGATTTGTTTCTGTCTGTGTGGATAGTAGCAGTTTATCTGAAGTATCATCTGTTCCTGGTGATTCATTCTTCCTCATTTTTCTTAATGCAGGTTCCACCTTGATTTCTAAAATTTTGGGTATTATTCTTTGTTCCATGTGTCATTCACTTTATCATCTCTTTTGTATAGCTCTCCTGTGTATTATTTCTACTGTTTTATTTTATAGCTTTATTTTATTGATAAAATATTTATCTCTGAAGATGCCAGCCACAGATGCTGGCAAAATGTCAGGAAGAAACTTTTCTGGAACATGGCCACATAGCTCGAAAAACCAGCAAAAAACTATGGATGCCGGCCATGAAAGCCTTCGACTTTACAAAATATTTATCTCCTACCCTGTATTTATATTCCACCCTCTATATTCAGAAAAGTGTACAATTTAAGTGATTTAAAACATAAAATAGTAGATGGTAATTCACAGTCTAAAACATTTTAAAATTAGCTATTAGTTAAACTATTTAAATCATGTACATAAACAAATAAAATTATTTTATTCCAAAGGTTTTAATAAGAAGCCATATTTTAAGCAGACACTGAAGCCCAGATTAACACCATTTGGACCTCTAAGGGGATGGCATTGCACAACTGGGATGCCGTACTATAGAAAGCCTTTTCTTATGTTCTCACACAATATGTTGCCCCCACCTGTGGGATACAAAGGAGGACCCCTTTAGCAGACCTCAGTCTTGTGTGGACGTACAGAGAGAAGTGCTCTTTAAAGTATTGAGGTCCCCATTATGTATTGAGTTTCTTTAAAGTATTGAGGTCTCAAATATGTATTGAGGCTTTAAGTGTTATCAGTAGCAACTTGCATTCAGACTGAAAATATAATGGAAACCAGTGCAATTTTTTAAAGGCCAGAATCAAACAGTCTCCATGTGATGGATCTAGCTGTGGCATTTTGTGATAACTGTAGCTTCCAAATATACTTGTGGGGAAGCTCCAAATGAACAAAACTGCATTAGTTCATTCTGGAAGTTAATGGTGCATGTGCTACTTTGGTTAACCATATCTGGAAAAAGGCGCAGCTAGTGGACCAGTCAAAACTGGTCCCCAAAACTCCCAAGTCATGATATCGCCTCTGACAATATGAGTCAAAAGGAAAATGGAGTTGTTGGCCCTTTTAATTTTCATGCCATAAGCAGCTTAGGGTTTTAAAGGTAAGAATCAGCAATTTGAATTGGATTTTCAAATGGACCAGGAGCCAGTGATGCTTTCACAATAATGTATGCCTGTATACCTCAAGCAATGTATTAATAATGAAAAAAGAAAACTGTTTCAACTTCAAATTGGTGTCATGCACTACAGGAGAGCAATAAATTTGATATACAGTTCCAGAGAGCCTGGAAACTGTGTGTCAAATTTATTGCTCTCATGCATTTCCTAGTTAGGTTTTACACGGGCTGAAAAAAAATTAGAAATAAGTGAGGAGTATTC